>NC_134690.1:205537265-205667265 GCF_050947455.1 Rhinoderma darwinii | reverse complement strand
AGAATAAAATTGGATTGAGGTTCTTATGTGAGTTTGTGTTGTCTGAGCAGGGGACCTGATTAAACTTGGTCCTCTCCTATAGATCATCTTGTTCTCTTTGGTTTGTGTTTGTTTCAGCGTTATGGCATTTGCCACCTTTTCTTTGTAGTAGTCTTAAAGAAAGATGAGAGCCCCTATCTTGCCGGAGTGTGCAGCATTGGTGTCTGGAATGTAGTTGTGTGTAATTTTTGGGGACTATGCTCAAGTATTTGTCACAGCTATGGGGTATGTGGACCCACTAGGCCGCTCTGCCGCAGCGGAGTAGCAGCTTGCCAAACTATAGTCAATAACAGTCTCTAGGACAAGAGTACCTGGATAGATGATTTGGCAAGCACTCGGCGAAGCAGACACTCAGCGTAGCAGACATGTGGTGTAGCAGACACGTGTCGTAGCAGACAAGTGGCACACATGACACTTGGCACAGATGACACTTGGCACAGATAACATTTGGAACAGATGACACTTGGCACAGAACTGGAACAAACACATTACTGGATATGGGATAGAGATACAGGATACGGTCACACGGGATACAGGGTACAATTAAGGGACCATTTGCAGTAACGAACATGGGCAGACACAACAGCGTTCAGGGAAGGAGAGGAAGGTCAGAGCCCCTTTTAGAGTCCAGGGTGCATAGGGAAAGGCTAGGGAACTTTGCACTTGTGCGCGTGCAGGCATCTTACAGGACTCAGAGGGGAGCTGCAGCCGCGTGTGTCGGCATCTCTGGTTAAGGAGACGCCGGCATGAAGAGAGTGTCCTATGGTCACACCTGCTGGTAAGTAGGACGTGACGACGGTCAGCGACCACCGACACAACAGTATTCGACTTTACAATGCTTTGTAAAGCCCACAATAGACAGAAAGGGGATTGTTCACCCAAAAGTAGAACAAGGTGCAGACTAAATGACAGTAAAATTTCACAGATCGTACTCATGGTGAGTGCATGTTCTGTAAGCAACCGATAGGAGAACAATGGGAAGGAGTGACTGTGTGCATTTTGAGCTAATAAGGCGTCAATGGAGACATTTTTAAGACTCTTAGGCCAATGGGAACATTACCGTTATGCATGTAAAACAAACCCATAGCATTTAGAGCCACAGCTAGAAAACATTACAAACATTATTCTTATGGCCATGGCACTAGCCTGAATTATGGGAACACCATATGCATCTTGTGCCATAACTGTAAAGAACTCAGTATAAAGCCAAATACTTCTTTCTTTTACAAGCTATCTGTCCATAGCTCTCTCTAATGTGGATGGCCATAGATTTTAGCCATTATTCTGCTGCACATTTACTAAATATTTTCCCCTATAATGTTTAGAAATCATATGTGTAATCTATAAAAAAAGAGCAAAAAAAGATTAACAGCTAATAGCAGCTAGTATTTGATTGAGGTTTATTTAATACTATTATAAAGGGTATGTCCAATTTTAAACAACATTTTACAGTCTATATATAGATCTAATCTACATCTACAAGCTTAAATGGGTATTCCGGTTATAATGAATTATCACCTATCCACTGGATAGGTAATAACTGTTAGATCGTGGGTGTCCAAACTCTGGGACTGCCACTGATCACCAGAGCGGGGGTGCCTTATTCCTGTTTCCTTCTGCCGCAAGCAGCTGCTCCATTCACATTTTATGGCTTTGACGGAAACTGACAAGCACAACGCTCTGCACTTTCCAGAATGTAAATTACCAGAATCAAAGTATGCTGGAAGATTTCAGATCTGAAGTCTAAATTGTGCATGAAGCTTTGGACTTCTGTGGGGAAGCAATGTGGTACCTGCACCATGGCGAAGTTGGCTTTGTTTAGTCACGCCCCTCTCTACTCCTTTAAATATGTAAGCCACATCATCAACACAAAAAGTAAAATAACAGCGGAACACAACCATGTGATCACACAGTCAGGTGCACAAATTCTCTTTCAGTTAGGGACAAGTGTATGCTCCCACTATACAAAGAATAATATAACCAATAATACTGCCATAAAGTGGTCAGGTACCAGTTCTACACGGGCACTCTGCAGAGTATCGTCTCGTTTTAGACTATACAAGTCAATACAGTACTAATCAGACACATGCAGAATACACAACAATTAAATCGAGTTATTCTCAAGTGATGTCTTCTCTATTTAGAGTCATTCCCTTTCCTTTTCTTCTCCATCCAACCCAGGCCTCTATAATGAATTCTCCTGGCAACAGCAGATTTTGCTGCCCAGATATCTTTGGCCCCTCAATTCTACAGTCCATCCTCACATCAATAGCAACACAAATTCAGTACCTAGGCCAGCCCTCTAGATTAATTCAGACCCTAGTACATACTCCTTAATATATCTCAGACTACAGACCAGACACCTAAATAAATTTCAGACCGCAGACTAGAGCCCTAAATAAACTTCAGACCCTAGAGCTCTTTAATAATTAGACCTCAGATGAGACCCCTTTACATACTCATCTCTCCTCACTCCCCGGCTCGTCTTCAGCTTAGGGCGCCGCAGTCCACAGGATCCAGTGTGGCGGCGCCAAGAGCTAAAGAGGAACTGGGAGCGGGGAGATGTAAGATTATTATGCAGTTACATATTAACATAAGACAACAGTGCTTGTATGCAGAGCCTGGCATAAGCAGAAAATGGCCCCAGTGCAGGAACAGCATACCTCCCAATCAGCCCCAGATCCAGCGGGAAAGTCTCGGATTCCGGGCGGTGTCCCGCTGTCCTGAGTGGCCTGAGGCATGTCCCAGTTTCAACTTTATCTGCGTCCTCAGGATGCAGATACAGTTGGCTCCAATGGTGGAGCAGGGAGCAATCAGCTTGCTGCTCCACCATTCACCATGTAAACGCTGGACGTGAGCGGCTCGGCACAGGCAGACTGCTCGGCACATGCAGTGATGTTATCGTGCCTGTCTGTGCTGAGCCACACAGACCACAGACCGGAGGATCAGAGGGATCTCCTCCACTCATTGTGGGAACTTATTAGGCACTATGGGGCATTACACTGGATGTGGGGGGACAGCTGTGGGGGCATTATATTGTGTGTGAGTAGCTATGGGAGCGTTATACGGTGTGGGCCAGCTATGAAGGCATTATACTATGTGGGGGCAGAAATGGGGGCATTATACTGTGTGGGAGCAGCTATGGGGCATTATGCTATGTGGGGCAGCTATGGGGGCATTATAGTTGGTGTGGGGCAGCTATAAGAGCATTATACTATGTGGGGGCAGAAATAGGGGTATTATACTGTGTGGGAGCATCTATGGGCATTATACTATGTGGGGACAGCTATGGGGGCATTATACTGTGTGAGGAGGCACTATGGGGCATTATACTGTGTGGGGTCAGCCATGGGGGTATAACACTGTGTGGAAGCCACTATGGGGGTTTTATACTGTGTGGGTCACTATGGAGGCATTATACTGTGTGGGGGCACTATGGGGCATTATACTGTATGAGGGCACTATGGGGCATTATACTGTATGGGGGCAGCTATAAGAGCATTATACTGTGTGGAGGCAGCTATGGGGACATTATACTGTGTGGACACCACTATGTGGACATTATACTGTGTGAGAGCCACTACAGGGACGTTATACTGTGTGGGGGCACTATGGGAGCATGATACTGTGTGGGCTGAGTGTGTATGGGCAGGGATTGGGCGGGGTTAGAGGCATGGCTTAGCAGGTAAAAAATTGTTCCATCAGTTGTGCCTCGTTACAATACTTCAAAGTTGGGAGGTATAAAACAGTATGTAGGCCTCTTGCAAACCAACTGATTTGTCGAGTGTGAGGTCATCGTCATAGAGCAACTTTTTCTTTCTTCTTATACAAATGCTTCACCAATGTGCCAATTTCTCTGCTATATCATAGGAGAATGAAAACTTAGTGCCTTACAAGCAATCTAGTAAGATGTTTTTTTTTTTATGGTGGTGGTGTGCCCCTTGTCTATAGGGTCCCTGTGCAGGTGCACATGCTGTGCAAATTGTATATCTCTCCTTGCTTACATGCATTAAAGTGACCTGTATATTTTCAAGAAGAATCTGGCTTATTTCAGTAAACATGTAGGTGATTCATACAGAATATATATTTCTTAAGTTTAACCATTTCAAGTTTATAAAGCCTGTTGTGGATGTGTAAGTTGTATGATTCTTTCATCAATGTGAATTCACTATCACTTTTTTTGGCACAAAAGAAGAAGTCAGCATGTCTGTTGCAGTGAAATGCTGACTATGTGAAACAACTATTGGATACAGGTGTACAAGAGTTTTGTTGAGACTGTTATCACCTTTTCATTGATCAAGACTGTAAGTTTTATCTTTAACAGATCATATATCTGATTGTCAAAAACCGGATGTATGTTATAAATTTTCTTTATGATATACACACAGATTTCTGGAATGTGAGATGGACTTGTCAACACTGTATGCTTTGCCACATGGCTGAAAAAATGTTTAGAGCCAATAGGACATTTGTTTATAGTAATATATTTCTAAAATTATACACAACCCTATTTAGTTTAACTCTGGGCTGTAAACTTTAACCCTTATGCTGCCAGGGGTTTCTGGACGTTTGTACCTCTGGTAACCAGGACAATTTTCATACCTACATCAGGGGCGTAGCTAGAGGGGGGGGGCAGGCCGGGTATGTGCCCCGCGCGCAACTAAGTGGGAAGGTGGGGATTACTTCTTTGCGCCGCTTGCGTCGTTGAAAGGCGCTGATTAACAGGGCAAGTCATTTTGCCCTGCCAATTAGCGCCGTTCATAGACGCAAGCGGCGCAATGACGTCATCGCGCCGGATGGACATCATCGCTCCGCAAGCATCGTTTAACCTCAGCAGACCTGCTCAGACGAGAACAGGTCTGAATTGCCACTGAACAGCGGGCGCAGCCAGGGGGGGCAGACGGGTCATGTGCTCCGGGCGCAACTGAGTGGGAAGGTGGGGGGGGCGCCAGAGTCACTCCGTCCATGTCGCCACTGAAACCAGCCGCCGCCACCTCCTCCTGCACTTTAATTGTACCTGCATCCTTCAACGATACAAGCGGCGCAATTACTTCTTACACTGATTGACAGGGCAAGTCATTCTGCCCTGCCAATCAGCGCCTTTCATAGAAGCAAGCGGCGCGATGACGTCATCGCACCGCTTACGTCGTTGATCCCCAGCAGACCTGCTCAGAAGAGAGCAGGTCTGATTGCCACTGAACGGGGGACGTAGCTATGGGGGAGCAGGCGGGACATGTTTGTCCTGGGCGCAACTGAGTGGGAAGGTGGGGGGGCGCCAAAGTTGCTCCATCCATGACGCCACTGAAACCAGCCGCCGCCGCCCCCTCCTGCACTTTAATTGTACCTGCATCTTTCAACGACGCAAGTGGTGCAATTACGCCGTTCAGTGGCAACACTTCTGAGCAGGTCTGCTGGGGATGAACGACGCAAGTGGCGAGATGATGTCATCGCGCTGCTTGCGTCGTTGAAAGGCGCTGATTGACAGGGCAAGTTATTTTGCCCTGCCAATCAATGCCTTTCATAGACACAAGCAGGGGGGAGCTATATGTGAGGCACAATCTACAGGGATGGGCTATATGTTGGACACTATATACAGGGGTGGACTATATGTGGAGCACTATCTACAGGGGTGGGCTATATGTGAAGCACTATCTACAGGGTAGCTATATGTGGGGCACTATATACAGGGGGGCTATATGTAGGTCACTATATACAGGGTGGCTATATGTGGGCACTATCTACAGGGGTGGGCTATATGTGGAGCACTATCTACAGGGGAGTTATATGTGGGCCACTATGTACAGGGGGGCTATATGTGGGGCACTGTATACAGGGGCTATATGTGGAGCACTATCTACAGGGTAGCTATATGTGGGGCACTATATACAGGGGGCTATATGTAGGGCACTATATATAGGGTGGCTATATGTGGGGCACTATCTACAGGGGTGGGCTATATGTGGAGCACTATCTACAGGGGAGCTATATGTGGGGCACTATGTACAGGGGGGCTATATGTGGGGCACTATATACAGGAGGGCTATATGTGGAGCACTATCTACAGGGTAGCTATATGTGGCGCACTATATACAGGGGGCTATATGTAGGGCACTATATACAGGGGGCTATATGTGGGGCACTATCTACAGGGGTTGGCTATATGTTGAGCACTATCTACAGGGGAGCTATATGTGGGGCACTATCTACAGGGGGGCTATATGTGGGGCACTGTATTCAGTGGGGCTATATGTGGGGCACTATCTACAGGGGTGGGCTATATGTGGGGCACTATCTACATGGGCTATATGTGGGGCACTGTTTTCAGAGGGGGCTATATGTGGGGCACTATATATAGGGGGCTATATGTGGGAACTATCTACAGGGGTGGCTATATGTGGGGTGCTATCTATAGGGGGCTGTATGAGTGGCATTATCTACAGGGGCTCTATGGGGGTCACTATCTACAGGGGGATCTATGTAGGGAACTATCTACAGGGCGTACGGTGTGTGTGTGTGTGTGTGTGTGTGTGTGTGTGTGTGTATGTGTGTGTGTATGTGTGTGTGTGTGTGTGTGTGTGTGTGTGTGTGTGGGACACAGTGTTTGACGCTATTATATTTAGGGGCATAGTGTCTGGCACCATGAGAACTTTATTTTCGTTTATATGTGCAAAAGAGAGAAGGAACAACTAGAATCTGAGACGTCACCGGTGAGTCACTTAATGTAAATGTTTATTCTGCCTTCAATCTGTACTGTAGTCACCTTATGATCTGCAGCGGGATGATGGGTGTATGATTGTTTTTTGTGTGAAACAGCATCTCCCAGCATATCCTTACCATTGTTCGGGTCATGCTGGGAGCTGTTTACTATTTAGTGCAAACCTATACGGCTGGGGTTGCACTAAATTGAGGTGTATTTGTGCTGGTATTGTATATATGTACTGAGCTTTGTTCTGGTACTGTGTATATATATATATATATATATATATATATATATATATTGAGCTTGGATCCTTTGCCCCTCGCTTCGATGCCTGAGCGTTGTTTGTCACATGCTAGTTTGTCTACCAAATGGTCTCCTAGTGTTTTCCAGTTCCAGTGTTCCCTGTTCCTGTATCCCGTATCCTGCATCTGTGCTATCCTGTTCTAGTGCCGTGCTGTGCTGTAGTTGTGCTGTGGTGTACCTATGCCTGACCTGCTGCTCCACACCTGACGTTTACCCGGTGCCTAGTCCCAGCCAAGCCCGCCTTGCTACTGTCCGAGCTGCCACAGGTACCTTATACGAACTGTGAACTGTGACCTGCACTCTGTTGGCCAGCTGCCATACCGCCAAGGTGGTACGGCCCAGTGGGTCCACGAACCCAACGTGACATGTACTGAGCTTGGTTCTGATACTTTTTGAATATATATATATATATATATAGCTGTAAATATACAGGGTGGGCAATTTATATGGATACACCTAAATAAAATGGGAATGGTTGGTGATATTAACTTCCTGTTTGTGGCACATTAGTATATGGGAGGGGGGAAACTTTTCAAGCTGGGTGTTGACCATGGCGGCCATTTTGAAGTCGGCCATTTTGTATCCAACTTTAGTTTTTTCAATGGGAAGAGGGTCATGTGACACATCAAACTTATCGAGAATTTCACAAGAAAAACAATGGTGTGCTTGGTTTTAACGTTACTTTATTCTTTCATGAGTTATTTACAAGTTTCTGACCACTTATAAAATGTGTTCAAAGTGCTGCCCATTGTGTTGGATTGTCAATGCAACCCTCTTCTCCCACTCTTCACACACTGATAGCAACACCGCAGAAGAAATGCTAGCACAGGCTTCCAGTATCCGTCGTTTCAGTTGCTGCACATCTCGTATCTTCACAGCATAGACAATTGCCTTCAGATGACCCCAAAGATAAAAGTCTAAGGGGGTCAGATCGGGAGGCATTTCTTCTGTGGTGTTGCTATCAGTGTGTGAAGAGTGGGAGAAGAGGGTTGCATTGACAATCCAACACAATGGGCAGCACTTTGAACACATTTTATAAGTGGTCAGAAACTTGTAAATAACTCATGAAAGAATAAAGTAACGTTAAAACCAAGCACACCATTGTTTTTTTTGTGAAATTCTCGATAAGTTTAATGTGTCACATGACCCTCTTCCCATTGAAAAATCGAAAGTTGGATACAAAATGGCCGACTTCAAAATGGCCGCCATGGTCAACACCCAGCTTGAAAAGTTTCCCCCCTCCCATATACTAATGTGCCACAAACAGGAAGTTAATATCACCAACCATTCCCATTTTATTTAGGTGTATCCATATAAATGGCCCACCCTATATATATATATATATATATATATATATATATATATATATATATATATATATATATATATATATAAAAGTCCAAATACAATGTCAGCCGCATAGCCTTGTAAATCGTAGATGGGTGCCGACCTGCCCAGGTCAGGGCTAACAGACCTGCTGTAGTAGGATCCAAAAATCAGGCAGCACTCCAAGGTATAAGCAAAGTAGAAAAAGGTGCTTTATTGGTCCATATACACACAATAAATGTATATGGACCAATAAAGCACCTTTTTCTACTTTGCTTATACCTTGGAGTGCTGCCTGATTTTTGGATCCTCCTATATATATATATATATATATATATATATATATTGAGCTTGGTTCTGGTGCTGTATATATGTATGAGCTTTGTTCTGGTGCTGTGTATAAATATTG
The DNA here is from genome assembly GCF_050947455.1 of Rhinoderma darwinii. Taxonomy (NCBI): domain Eukaryota; kingdom Metazoa; phylum Chordata; class Amphibia; order Anura; family Rhinodermatidae; genus Rhinoderma; species Rhinoderma darwinii. The sequence continues at coordinate 205,658,488 of NC_134690.1, read as the reverse complement.
AGCTTTGTTCTGGTGCTGTATTTATGTACTGAGCTTGGTTCTGTACTGAATTTTGTTCTGGTGCTGTATATATGTACTGAGCTTGGTTCTGGTGCTGTATATATGTAATGAGCTTTGTTCTGGTGTTGTATATAGAACTATATTGCTTGTGAAATGTACAAATGGTTTTATGCTAAAGGTACACAAAAAAATTGGAAAAAAATTTACACCTCAATGATTGGTAGAGAAAACAAACATGGTGAGGGGAAGGAGATGTCGGGAAAGAGGTGAGGGGGTACCAAACTGAATCTTTGCCCCGAGTGCTGGAGAACCTAGCTACGCCTCTGCTTACATTACCTATGTATGAATCAAACCTGAATTATTAAATAACAGTTTTCAACCCCCCACAAACCCAAATATTTTCTCTTACAGCTACATACATGTAATTTTGCAGCAAACAGTATTTATCTGTATAATATGCATGAAAATTCATGTTGGTAACAAAATATTTCCCTAACAGACCATTAGGCTTCATTTACATCTGCGTTTGGACTCCGTTCATGGGTTCCGTCGAAGCTTTCCGTCAGGGGAACTCATGAACGGAATGCAAACGGAATCAAATGGAAACCATAGGTTTCCGTTTGCATTACCATTGATTTCAATGGTGACGGGTGCAGTGCAAATGGATTCCGTTTGTCGTCGTTGTTTAAGGGTTCCGTCGTTTTGATGGAATCAATAGCATAGTCGACTGCGCTATTCATTCCTTCAAAATGACAGAACCCTTAAACAACGGTGACAAACGGAAACCATTTGCACCGGATCCATCACCATTGAAATCAATAGTGATGCAAACCGAAACCTACGGTTCCCGTTTGTTTCAGTTGGGACTGTTCATGGGTTCCCCTGACTGAAAGCTCCGACGGAACCAATGAATGGAGTTCCGACACAGATGTGAACGAAGCCTTAGATGTAAAATACTTCCTAAAAATAAAAGTGCACGATGAGTTCATACATTCTTACATCTTCACATAATTACCAAAACTTAAAAGAGCAAAAATCTTGTTTTAAGCTACAAATTTCTAAGAAGCAACACCTTGAAAAAACAAGGATTTAGCACTTGTGAAAAATGTGAGTGTGTACTGAGTGCACCATCATGCAACTTATATACTTGCAATCATTCATGCAATCATTTTGTGTGACAAACGAAAACGTTGACCCAAGCAGATCTTATATCTACAAGAGACCTTCCAAAAAAGTTCAAGATATGCTAAATTCACACATACCATACAGTCTGAATCTTCTGCACCTACATGCATGTCTTACAAACTGCTTTATTATTCAAAAACAAAATAAAGTAAAAAAGTTACACATATTTGGTATCGCCGCGTCCGTAACGACCCCAAGTATAAACTTATTACATCATTTAACCCGCGCGTGAACGTCATAAAAAATAAAATAAAAAAACCATGCAAAAATTCTGTTTTCTGTGAATCCAGCCTTACAATTTTTTTTATAAAAAGTGATCAAAAAGTCGCATCTACTCCAAAATGGTACCGATAAAAACTACGAGTCATCCTGCAAAAAAAAAAAAGCCCTCATACAATTGCATCGGCAAAAAAATAAAAAAGTTATGGCTCTTCAAATATGGAGACACAAAAAAAAATAATTTTGTAAAAAAAGCGTTTTCACTGTGTAAAAGTAGTAAAACATACAAAAATTATACAAATTTGGTATCGTTGCAATCGCAACAATCCACTGAATAAAGTTATTGTTTTATTTATACCACACAGTAAACCGTGTAAATTTAGGACGCAAAAAAATGTGGCAAAATTGCTGTTTTTTATTCTATTCCCCCCCCAAAAAAAAGTAAATAAAACGTAATCAATAAATTCTATGTACCCCAAAATGGTGCTATTAAAAATTACAACTTGTCCCACAAAAACAAAGACCTTATACAGCTATGTTGACGCATAAATAAAAAAGTTAGTGCTCTTTGAATGAGACGATGGAAAAACTTACAAAATGGCTTTGTCATTAACCCCTTCCCGCCCAATCACGTACAGTTACGTGATTAAAACTGGTAGCTTAACGCGTTTTCAGGTAACTGTACGTGATGGAGATGACGCTGGCTCAGGAGCTGAGCCGGCGACATCACCGCCGGGTGACAGCTGTATGTTACAGCTGTCACCCTGAGGTATCGGCCAGGACCGGAGCTAGCATCCGATCCGGCCGATTAACCCCTCAGATGCTGCGTTCAATAGAGATCGCAGCATGTGAGGCGTTTATAGCCACCGGCACCCCAGCAACGTGATCGCTGGGTTGCCGGTGGCTGCAAAGGCAATCGGAGGGCTAATAATTACCTCCCGGTCCACCAGTAATGGAATCCTCCTATGCCCCGTCGTTGGCGTGGCCCAGGAGGCTTCCGGTACCATCGGCAAGATGGCACCGGCTCAGTTTCCGGCTCAGAAGCTGAGCCGGCGTCATCAGCAGTGTGTGTCCGCTGTATGTTACAGCGGACACACTGATCTATTGGCAGGAACCGGAGCTAGCTCCGATTCCTGGCATTAACCCCTTCGATGCAGCGATCCATCGTGATCGCTGCATCCTAGAGGTATGTAGCAAATCGGCAGCCTTGCCATGCGATGGCAAGGCTGGAGACTGCTACTAAGGCAACAGGAGCCCTAACAATGGCCTCCTGTCTGCCATTACGTAAAAGCTGATTAGGCCACGCCCAGAGGCGGAGCCTGATCAGCTTGATGTCAGTGAACAACTGACAGTTCCAATACATTGCACTACACAGGTAGTGCAATGTATTATAACATCAAACAAACAGTTGGACCTTTAAGTCCCCTACTGGGACTAAAAAAAATTGTAAAAAAAAAAAGTGTAAAAAAAGTAAAAATAAAAGTTGTAAAACATACAATAAAAGTTTCAAGTAATAAAATAAAACACAATCGCCCTTTTTCCCTTTTCAAGTCATTTATTATTGAAAAAAATAATAAGCCTTACACTTATGTTATTTATTCCGCACAGTGAACGCTGTAAAAAAAAACTCAAAAACACTGCCATAATTACTGTTTTTTTGGTCACTGTCTTCCAAAAATTGAAATAAAAAGTGATCAAAAAGTCGCATGTATCCAAAAATGATACCTGTAAAATCTATACCTCGTCTCGCAAAAAACAAACCCTCACACAGCTCCATCGACGAAAAAATTTAAACGTTATGGCTCTCACAACATGGCGACAGGAAAAATACATTCTCTTTCCAAAATTAATTTTGTTGTTCAAAAAGTTATAAAAAAGTTCTATAAATTAGGTATCGCCGGAATCGTACTGACCCGCAGAATAAAGGTAATGTGTAGTTTATAACACATGGTGAACGCTGTATATAAAAAAAAAAAACTAAAAAAAGATGGCAGAATTGCTGTTTTTTTGTCACCTTGCCTCCCAAAAAAAGGATAACAAGTGATCAAAAAGTTGCAGGTACCCCAATATGGTACCAATAAAAGCTACAGCACGTCCCGTAAAAAAAGAGCCCTCATACCACTACGTCTATGAAAAAATTAAATAAGTTAAGGCTCCAATAAGTCAGGAAAGAAAAATATCTAGTTGTGCCGGCCCGAGGGGAGTATTTCTTCTGTTTCAAAAGGCGATGTATCAAGGCACTAAAATTAGGGAACCAGGAAGGGGAGGGCCCAAACATATCTGCTGGAAGCGAGGGTGCCCGTATTATACCAGGACAACACTTTCCCGGAAAAATTCCCCAAACTGCAAAGGTGCGGAGTGTGGACCTAAAGGGGCATAAGGAAGGACATTTATCAGTGCGACACCGGCCTGTGCAGAAAGGATCGATCACGGCGTAACACACATCTATGGATCATTTTATTATTTTTTTTACCTTATTATTATACCACCTAACTATGCCCCTGATGTACTCTGCCGAGCTCACATATGCCCCACATTATAAACGGAAACACCAGTGATACACCAAACAAAACTATTACCAAGCAAATTCCACGCTCCAAAAGCTAAATGGCGCTCCCACCCATCTGAGCCCTACAGCATGCCCAAACAGCTGTTTACTTCCACATATATGGCATCGCCATACCCGGGAGAACACTTTTAACAATTTTTGAGGTGTGTGTCCCCAGTGGCATAAGCTGGGCACGACATATTTGACAATGAATTGGCATATCTAGGGAAAAATTTTAATTTGTACCTTCTGCAGCGCAATCATTTATGGAAAAGACATGTAGGGTGAAAATGCTCACTACACCCCTTAATAAATGCCTTGAGGGGTGCAGTTTCCAAAATAGGGGCACTTCTCAGGGGTTTCTTTTATTATTTCACATCAAAGCCTCTGCAATTGTGAACCAATACTTTATATGTCGCCAAATTAGGCCTCAATTTTACATGGTACTCTTTCACTCCTGATCCCTGTCGAATGTCCAGGCAAAAGATTAGGGCCACACGTAGGGTGTTTCTAAAACCGGGAAAAACCGCATAATAATTGAGAGCTGTCTTGTTATGGTGGCACAAGCTGGGCACCACATATTGGCGTATCTAAGGAAAAATTCCCATTTTCACTCTCCCACATCGTGTGCACACGAATTTCTGAAAAACACCTGTGGGGTTAACATGCTCACTACACCCCTAGGTGAATACCTTGAGGGTGTTGTTTCCAAAATGGGGTCACTTCTGGGGGGGATCCACAGTTTTGGTCCCACAGGGACTTTGCAAATGCAACATAGCGACCAGAAACCAAATGCAGCAAAATCTGTACACCAAAAGCAAATGGCGCTCCTTCTCTTCTGAGCCCTGCCGTGTGCCCAAACAGCAGTTTATGACCACGTGTGGGGTATTGCCGTACTCCAGAGAAGTTGCTTTACAAATGTTGAGGTTCTTTTTTTCCTTTATTTGTTGAGAAAATGAACAATTTGGAGCTAAAGCTACGTCTTATTGAAGAAAAATAATTTTTTTTTATTTTCACTGCACAATTCTAATAAAATCTATGAAACACCTGTGGAGTCAAAATGCTCACTACACCCCTAGATGGATTCCTCAAGGATTGTAGTTTTCTCAATGGAGTCACTTTTTTGGCGTTTTCACTGTTTTGGTCCCTTAGGGGCTTTGCAAATGCGACATGGCCTCCGCAAACCATTCCTGCTAAATTTGAGCTCCAAAAGCCAAATGGCGCTCTTTTCCTTTTAAGCCCTGCCGTGTGTCCAAACAGCCATTTATTACCACATGTGGGGTATTGTTTTACTCGGGAGAAATTGCTTTACAAATGTTGTTGTGCTTTTTCTTCTTTAGTCCTTGTGGAAATTAGAAAAAATTAGCTAAACCTACATTTTCTTTGAAAGAATGTAGATTTTAATTTTCACGGCCTAATTCCAATAATTTCTGCAAAAAAACTGCGGGGTCAAAATGCTCATTATACCCCTAGATAATTTCCTCAAGGGGTGTAGTTTCCCAAATGGGGTCACTTTTGGGGGATTTCCACTGTTTTGGCACCGAAAGAACCCTTCAAACCTGACATGGTGCCTAAAATATTTTCTAATAAAAAGGAGGCCCAAAATCCACTATGTGCTCCTTTGCTTCTGAGGCCAGTGCTTCAGTCCATTACCACACTAGGGCCACATGTGGGATATTTCTAAAAACTGAAAAATCTGGGCAATAAATATTGAGTTGCATTTCTCTGGTAAAAACTTCTGCGTTACAAAAAAAATAGATTAAAAGTGAATTTCTGCAAAAAAAAATGAAATTTGAAAATTTCACCTCTACGTTGATTTAATTCCTGTGAAATGTTTAAAGGCTTAAGAAACTTTCTAAATGCTGTTTTGAATACTGTGAGGGGTGAAGATTTTAAAATGGGGTGACATTTTGGCGGTTTCTAATATATAAGGCCCTAAAAGCCGCTTCACAACTGAACTGGCCCCTGTAAAAATAGCCTTTTGAAATTTTCTTGAAAATGTGAGAAATTGCTGCTAAAGTTCTAAGCCTTGTGACGTCATAGAAAAATAAGAGGACGTTCAAAAAACGATGCCAATCTAAAGTAGACATGTGGGGGATGTTAATTAGCAACAATTTTGTGTGGTATAACTGCCTGTCTTACAAGCAGATACATTTACATTTAGAAAAATGCTAATTTTTGCAATTTTTCACAAAAGTTGGGTGTTTTTCACTGATAAATATTGAATTTATCGACCAAATTTTTCCACTATCATAAAGTCCAATGTCTCACGAGAAAACAATCGACGAACTGTGACTTGGCCAGCTATTACTCTGCTATGGCAGAGCGGCCTAGTGGGTCTACATACCCCTAGATCATGACAATAACCACAGTATCACTGTGCTTTATTGGCCAGCAAACTCGCCTGACCTAAACCCCATAGAGAAACTATTGGGTATTGTCAAGAGGACGATGAGACACCAGACCCAACAATGCAGACGAACGCCGCTATCCAAGCAACCTAGGCTTCCATAACACCTCAGGAGTGCCACAGGCTGATCGCCTCCATGCCACGCCGCATTGATGCAGTAATTCATGCAAAAGGAGCCCCGACCAAGTACTGAGTGCATATACTGTACATACTTTTCCTCAGGACAACATATCGGTATTAAAAATCATTTTTGAAATTGGGCTAATATAATATTATAATATTCTGAGACACAAAACTGTGGGTTTTCATTAACTATTAGCCATAATCATAAACATTAAAATAAAAATATTCTGAAAATAGATCACTCTGTGTAATGAATCTGCATAATACATGAATTTCACTTTTTTATTGAATTACTGAAGTAAATTAACTTTTTGATTATATTCTAATTCATTGAGAAGGACTGTTTTTCACATTAGGCTGGATTCACACGAGCATGTTCGATCCGTAAAGGACGGAACGTATTTCGGCCGCAAGTCCCGGACCGAACACAGTGCAGGGAGCCGGGCTCCTAGCATCATAGTTATGTACGACGCTAGGAGTCCCTGCCTGGACAACTGTCCTGTGCTGTAATAATGTTTTCAGTACGGGACAGTAGTTCCACGGAGGGGCAGGGACTCCTAGCGTCATACATAACTATGATGCTAGGAGCCCGGCTACCTGCACTGTGTTCGGTCCGGGACTTGCGGCCGAAATACGTTCCGTCCTTTACGGACCGAACATGCTCTTGTGAATCCAGCCTTATTATAATCGTTATACCACAAAGAAACAATTAAGAGCCTTTGACGCCAATGTATATATAAAAGTTTTAATTTTTATTACGCAAACACCATAAATAGTTAAAATAACATAAAGAGACGACTCTAGTATAATAAGCGGAGACCGCACCAAATATTGTTACTACCTATCATCTAGGGGTAGCCATATAAATATTTAGGTAAACATCTGTTTCCAAATCATCATAGCAGTAATACACCATTTCTCAGAAATAAGATAAAAGAGCAATATCTCCATAGGTAGGAGGTTGTAAGCAGGAAAAGGTGCAGTACATATCATAGCAAATAGTGACTTGATCAAAAATAACTGTTAGGTCACAAGCTTACCCATAGGTAGAGTCAAATAAGTAGAGAAAGGTAGTGTCTGCTCCGCGGCATAGACCCCGACGCGCGTTTCGCCATGTTGTGCTTCCTCAAGGGGATGTTCAAACAGCTCCCAGCCCTTGTTACAACTCTGTTTGGAGTCTATATATTGATTCTTATTATAATCGTGTATGCAATATGAATGTAAAGGTCTTCATTTGGGAGACTACTATATGCATTATATATATTATACACTTTTAAATGTCAATGAATTGGGAATAATTTAATTACATAATGATTATTGTTACCCCTGTATATACAGTATGTGTTTTGTATACACTCACATTGCTTGAAAATGGCTTCAATGAGAAGGTAAAACGTTGCTGTCAACACTGGAAGATTAACCCCTTAATGCTCCAGGATATACTATTATGTCATGGTAACTGCATCGTTCGCGCTCCATGACATAATAGTATGGCATGAATGAAACACGGCACCGTTCGCGCGGGGCGCGTTCATGAGCTGTGATAGCTGCTGTTTCCAAGAGCAGGCTATCACAGGTCAATGTGCGGGGACCGATCGCGGCGGTCCCCGCAGATTAACCCCTCAGAAGCCGCGTTCAATAGCGATCGTGGCTTCTTAGGGGTTAAACCGCCATCGACGGCCCGCTACATGATTGCGGCCGGCGATGGTGGCTATGGCAACCAGAGTCCTAACAAAGGACTCTGGACACGCCATAGACGGAAGTCTAGTGGGTCCTGACAGTCAGGACCTACTATGCTTGCTGTCAGTGAGTAGCTGACAGCTCTAATACACTGCACTACGCATGTAGTGCAGTGTATTAGAATAGTGATCAGGGCCTCCTGCCCTCAAGTCCCCTAGTAGGACAAAGTAAAAAAGTTAAAAAAGTTGTGTAAAAATAAGAAAATAAAAGTTTTAAAAGTAATAAAAATCCCCCTTTTCCCTTATCAGTCTTTATTATTAAAATAAATAAACAAATAAACTATACATAATTGGTATCGTCGCGTCCGTAACGGCCTGAACTACAAAATTATTTTGTTATTTATCCCGCACGGTGTACGCCATAAAAGAAAATAACAATAAACCGTACCAGAATCACAATTTTTTGGTCACTTCACCTCCTAAAAAATGGCATAAAAAGAGATCAAAAAGTCGCATGTACCTAAAAATGGTCGTGATCGAAACTACAGTTCATTACGCAAAAAATAAGTCCTCGCACGGCTTTCCTGATGGAAAAATAAAAAATTTCTGGCTCTTAGAATAAGGTAACACAAAAAGTAAATGATTTATTACAAAAAGTATTTTATTGTGCATACGCCATAAGACATAAAAAACTATAAATATCTGGTATCGCCATAATCGTATCGCCCCGCAGAATAAAGTGAATATGTAATTTATAGTGCACGGTGAATGCTGTAAAAAAAAAATAGAATCAAGAACAATAGTAGAATTGATGTTTTTTAGTCACCACGCCTCTTAAAGGGAATGTGTCGCTAGAAATTTATTTTTATTTTTTTAGTTAAACAATTAGTATTTAAGTGATTACACATTGTTTTAATTTTTTTAATTTTTTCACAAGTCAGGAAATATTATAAATTAGATTCTAATTTATAACATTTCCATGTGCTGGGCACTAAAGGGAGCACTTCCCAAAATTGCAGCATGATCAATGTGGTAAAGCAACCTCATTGCTTTATGCTGCAAATTTGGGGTAGACACATTCTCTAGTGTCCTCACACAATCCCCCCTCCCTTATTCTGTCCAGTGCCAGGAGAAGGAGGGGGTTTGAATCGTCAAACCTCCTACACTGTGTGCCGCCATTTTCTGAGCGACTGCACAGTGTAGGAGGATTAGATAAAGTGCTCAGCAGACAGTATTACACAAACATACACGAACGAAAAAACACACATCACATACACGAACATAACTTACCTGTTCCTGCCGCCGCTGCTGCCTCCGCTCCTCTGCCTTGCGCCTTCCCTTCCTTGAACATATGGCTGGAAGCCGCAGCCGGAAGTCGTCATCTTACTGTCCGGCCGCGGCTTCTGGTCCACATGAAAATGGTGCCGGATTTCGCTCTGCCAAAGACCTTCCTTTTGGTCTGTGCAAGAGCAGCGCATGCGCCGTACCCACACAGACGGCATACGCTGCAGTGAATGGAACGGCTCTCGTACGCATTCTCTATGGGGTTGTATGTGCCGTACTCCATCTCTGTATGTGTCGTTAATCGACACATACAGAGATGAAAAAAAAAATGGCAGCCCCCATAGAGAAGTAAAAGTAAGAAAAAAGTAAAAAGTAGAACACAAGAACACAAATAAATAAAATGTATTTTAATATCATACTAAAAGCAATATTATAAAAAAAAAAAAAATAGGGTCACTTTAGGGGGGTTTCCACTGTTTTGGCACCACAAGACCTTTTCAAACTGGACATGGTGCCTAATAAGGCTGGATTCACACGAGCACATTATGTCCGTAATGGACGGAACATATTTTGGCCGCTAATCCCGGACTGAACACACTGCAGGGAGCCGGGCTCCTAGCATCATAGTTATGTACAATGCTAGGAGTCCCTGCCTCTCCGTGGAACTACTGTCCCGTACTGAAAAAATGATTACAGTATGGGACAGTTGTCCTGCAGCGAGGCAGGGACTCCTAGCATCGTACATAACTATGATGCTAGGAGCCCGGCTCGCTGCAGTGTGTTCGGTCCGGGATTAGCGGCCGAAATACGTTCCGTCCATTACGTACGTAATGTGAATCCAGCCTAAAAAGGAGGCCTCATAATCCTCTAGGTGGTCCTTTGCTTCGGAGGTCGGTGCTTCAGTCCATTAGTGCACTAGGGCCACATGTGGGATATTTCTCAAAACTGCAGAATCTGGGCAATAAGTATTGAGTTGTGTTTCTCTGATAAAACCTTCTGTTTTACAGAAAAAATTTAATAAAAAGGATTTTCTGACAAAAAAATAAATATGTACATTTCACCTCTACTTTGCTCTAAATTCCTGTGAAACACCTTAAGGGTTAATAAACTTTCTATATGCTGTTGTGAATACTTTGAGGGGTCTAGTTTCTAAAATGGGGTGTTTGATGGGGGTGTCTAATATATAGGCTCCTCAAAGCAACTTCAGAACTGAACTGGAACCTAAAAAAAAAAAAAAAAAAGAGGCAATTCTTCGCTTCTTACATTATACTGATAATGAGACCCCTATTAGACCATTTCAGTGCCCGGTTTTCCAAACTATTCAACTCCGAGAAGTGTATTTCTATTGATGAGTCCTTGGTACATATTAAAGGAAGGCTTCAATTCCGCCAGTACCTGCCGAGTAAGAGGGCAAGGTATGACGTGAAGATGTACAAGCTGTGCGAGAGTGCATCAGGGTATACCTACAAATTTAGGATATATGAAGGGAAGGACACCAGTATTCAGCCCCCAGAATGCCCCCCCCCCACTTACTGGGATTTGGTTCACCCACAGCTGGACCAGGGTTACCACCTCTACCTGGATAATTTTTATACCAGCGTCCCACTCTTCAAGTGCCTCGCTTCCAGATGTGCTGCGGCATGGGGCACTGCTAGAAGAAATCTGAAAGACCACCCTAAGACTCTGCTTGGGCAAACACTTAGAAGGGGTGAGAGCAGGGCACAATCTAGCAGCAATATATTGTGTGTCAAGTACAAGGACAAGAGAGATGTCCTTGTATTGACAACAATACATGGCCACACCAGTACCCATGTACCTGTACGAGGTACCAGTACAGAGACCCCCAAACCAGACTGCATCCTGGACTACAATAGGTACATGGGAGGGGTGGACTTGTCAGATCAAGTCCTGAAGCCCTACATACGGTGTGGTATAAGAAGCTGGCCGTGCACATCATGCAGATGGCATTGTACAATGCGTACGTGCTACGTTGATGTACAGGCCAGACGGGAACTTTCCTGGAATTTCCAGAGGTGGTTATCAAGAGACTAATATTTAGGGACCAGGAAGGGGGGGCACCCAGTACTTCTGGAAGCGAGGCCACACGTATCGCACCAGGGCAACACTTTCCAGGAGAAGTTCCCCAAACTGGCAAGAAGGGAAAAATGCAAAAGAGGTGCAGAGTCTGCTATAAGAGGGGGATAAGGAAGGACACAATATATCAATGTGACACGTGTCCCGAAAAACCAGGGCTCTGTATGAAAGAGCGTTTTAAAATGTATCATACATCCCTTGATTTTTAATTTACCCCAGTTTTACTTACCCTGATGCACTCCGCACAGCTTATCCCCCCTCGTCTTTCCCTTCTGAGCCCTGCTGCGTGCCCAGGCAGCTGATAACAGCCACATTGAGGGTATTGCCATACCCAGGACAACCCACATTACAATTTATGGGGTGTATGTCTCTGGTCAAAATGCTCACGACACCTCTAGATGAATGCCTTAAGGGGTGTAGTTTTTAAAATGGGGTCACTTCTCGGGGGTTTCAACTCTACTGGTACCTCAGGGGCTTCTGCATATATGACTTAGCACCAGAAAATCCCCAGTAGGCAAAATGGTGGTCCTTTCCTTCTGAGCACCCCCATGGGCCCAAACGGCAGTTTATCACCACAAATGGGTTATTGCCGCACTCAGGAAAAATTTGGCAACAAAATGGGGTATTTTATTCCTTTTGAAAATAAGACATTTTGAGCCCAAACGTTATCTTATTGGAAAAAATTTCATTTTTTTTTAATTCACAGCCCAATTCAAATAAATTCTGTGTAAAAAACTGTGGGGTCTAAATGGTTGCAACACTCATAAATGAATTCCTTGAGGGGTGTAGTTTCCAAAATGGGGTCACTTCTGGTGGGTTTCCATTACTTTGATACCTCTGGGGTTCTGCAAATGCGACATGGCACCGAAAACCAATCCAGCAACATCTGCACTCCAAAGAACACACAGCGCTCCTTCACTTCTGAGGCCACCCATGGGCCCAAACGGCAGTTTATCGTCACAAATGGGGCATTGCTGCACTCAGGAGAAATTGGGCAACAAAATGGGGTATTTTGTTCCCTGTGAAAATAAGAAATGTTGATGAAAAATTTAATTTTATTGGAAAAAATGATTTTTTTTAAATTTTACAGCCCAATTCAAATATGCGCTGTGTAAAAACTGGGCGGTCAAAATGGTAACAACAACCATAAATTAATTCCTTGAGTGGTGTAGTTTCCGAAATGGGGTCACTTTTGGGGGATTCCTACTGTTTTGGCACCTCAACACCTCTTCAAACCTGGCATGCTGCCTAAAATATATTCTAATTAAAAAAGAGGCCTCAAAATGCACTAGGTGCTTCTTTGCTTCTGGGGCTTGTGTTTTAGTCCACGAGCGCACTAGAGCCACATGTGGGACATTTATAAAAACTGCAGAATCTGGACAATACATATTTAGTAGTGTTTATCTGGTAAAACCTTCTCTGTTACAGAAAAAAATGGAATACATTTGAAATCCAGCAAGAAAAAGGAAATTTGCAAATTTCACATCCACTTTGATTTAATACCTGTGAAATGCCTTAAGGGTTAAAAAAAAATTCTAAATGCTGTTTTCAATACTTTGAGGGGTCTAGTTTTTAAAATGGGTGCGTTTTGTGGGGGTTTCTAATACATAGGCCGCTCAAAGCCACTTCACAACTGATCAGGTACCTTAAAAAAATGGCTTTTGAAATTTTTTTTAAAATATGAGAAATTGCTGTTTATGTTCTAAGCCTTGTAACGTCCAAGAAAAATAAAAAAATATCCAAAAACAAAGCCAATCTAAAGTAGACATATGGGAAATGTGAACTAGTAACTATTTTGGGTGGTATAACCTTCTCTTTTACAAGCAGATGCATTTAAGTTCTGAAAAATTCTATTTTTTCTACATTTTCTCAAAATTTTGCAATTTTTCACAAATAAACACTGAATATATCGACCAAATTTTATGACTAACATGAAGCCCAATGTCTCACGAGAAAACAATCTCAGAATCGCTGGGATAGGTTTAAGCATTCTGACGTTATCACCACATAAAGTGAAATATGTCAGATTTGAAAAATGGACTTTGAGACTTAAGGCCCAAACTAGGCTGCGTCCTTAAGGGGTTAAAGACATTTTTTTATTCATTTTGGCTGCAGCTTCAACTCATGTGGAGGGGACAGAGTCAAATCCTCTGAGGCTAGCATGCAGTGCGGCTCCTATATTTTGGGATTCAATTTACAACAAACAAAAATATAAAAAATAATTGGAATGAGTAGCTTAAACAAGTACAATTTCCATGCTGCCTCTTAATGTATATTGTTCTACGCATGTTCATTTTTCCTATTTAGTAATACACACTTCATACCTAGTATCTTTGTCCCAGGGCTTTCTGTGGTTCCAAATATATCTATTCTATGGAAAACTGCAACACCTTTTAATACATTCAGAAAACCAAATAGACTATCCTGTGTGGCACAGTCTCCCAATATCCGATCTCCCAACGTTCATCCAGTGGATAGTTAGTGTAACATTGAGGTTATGACCCAGACATTTTCTAACAAAGGTTATGACCTCTGGTCTCTTGTGAAAGCATTGATAATACTAGTTCCGAAATAATTCAGCAGGCCATAAAAAACCTGTCCTAACACCATTTGTACAAACATATATTACAAGTTCACACAAAGTTAAATACTTAAAAAAACATACTGTCATTTCATGTTAATGTGAAATTTAACTTTTTCATAGATGTAGATTTTAGAGAATAAAAGTTACAATTGTAGTTTAGTTTTTCTTCCTAATTTTACAACAGATGTAAACTTATGTTTCCTTTATTGCTAAGTAACAGTGTTGTTTAGATTCACTTTTCTCCATCCAAAAGTGAATGTTAAAAAAATATCTCATGGATATGATCAGAACTAGTAATGTATATATACCATGGATATGATCAGAACTGGTAATGTATATATACCATGGATATGATCAGAACTGGTAATGTATATATACCATGGATATGATCAGAACTGGTAATGTATATATACCATGGATATGATCAGAACTGGTAATGTATATATACCATGGATATGATCAGAACTGGTAATGTATATATACCATGGATATGATCAGAACTGGTACTGCAAGTGATAACCTTCCATTATGTCTCTTTTCTAATATAATCTCATGTTAATATAATTTCATAAATAATATAACATCATAGAATGTATTTATTGGGAGCTCTGACCCAATCAAAAGATAATACATGAGTTGCCCTTCTTTTTTCACATTGTTAAAAATTCTATTTAGATATAACTTACAATAGTAACCTATTATTTTCTGATTTTTAAATAGGGGTTGTTTTAGTGAGACGACGCCTTTAAGAAAAAGCTGACCGGGGTCCGTCTTTTCAACGCACTGCACACGGACGAGAATCACGCTCATCTAAATGAGCCCTAAGTCTATCATGTGATACTGTCTGCTAGGGCCATGTATCTAAGCCTATCATGTGTGAAACTGTCTGCTGGGGCCATGTATCTAAGCCTATCATGTATGATACTGTATGCTCAGACAATGCATCCAACTCTATCCAGTGGTGTAGCTATAGGAGCCTTAGGCCTCTTTCACACGACAGTGAAAAACGGCCATGTGATGGCCGTCCTTTTAACGGCTTTCACATGGCCGTTTTCAGAACAATTATGTTCTATGGGTGCATTTACACGGCCGTTTTTTTAACGGCCCGTGAATAATGGCCGTCAAAAAATAGGACATGTCCTATTTTTGGCCGTTTTAACGGCCTGACGGCCCCCATAGAAGTCAATGGATCCGTTTTTAACGGCTGTCAATACATGTAACAACCGTTAAAAACGGATCTGTTACATGGGGATTGGCAAGGGAACTACTAGTTCCCTTGCTGGCTATCGTTGGCATACTCACGTTTGCGGCGCTTCTTCAGGTGTGGTCACTCGTCTGGTCACTCGGGTTTGAAGGCGCCTCGATGACGTCATCGCCCCGTCGCGCTGCCTTGCCAGATCCCGTGCAGACGAGTGACCACAAGTGAAGAGGAGAGACGGCGCTGCTCTCGTGAGTATGCTGCATGATCTACAGGGAGGCTGTTGTGGCATCTACAGGGAGGCTGGTGTGGCATCTACAGGGAGGCTGGTGTGGCATCTACAGGGAGGCTGGTGTGGCATCTACAGGGAGGCTGGTGTGGCATCTACAGGGAGGCTGTTGTGGCATCTACAGGGAGGCTGGTGTGGCATCTACAGGGAGGCTGGTGTGGCACGATCTACAGGGAGGCTGGTGTGGCACGATCTACAGGGAGGCTGGTGTGGCACGATCTACAGGGAGGCTGGTGTGGCACGATCTACAGGGAGGCTGGTGTGGCACGATCTACAGGGAGGCGTGTGGCATCATCTACAGGGAGGCTGGTGTGGCATCATCTACAGGGAGGCTGGTGTGGCACGATCTACAGGGAGGCGTGTGGCATCATCTACAGGGAGGCGTGTGGCATCATCTACAGGGAGGCGTGTGGCATCATCTACAGGGGGCGTGTGGCATCATATACAGGGAGGCGTGTGGCATATACAGGGAGGCGTGTGGCATCATATACAGGGAGGCGTGTGGCATCATATACAGGGAGGCGTGTGGCATCATATACAGGGAGTTGTGTGGCATATACAGGGAGGCGTGTGGCATATACAGGGAGGCGTGTGGCATCATATACAGGGAGGCGTGTGGCATCATATACAGGGAGGTGTGTGGCATCATATACAGGGAGGCTGTAAATAGTGTCTAGGTGAACATATGACCTTCCTTTGGTTGTTTTCAGGGGGTAGGGACAAAAAAAGCCTGACCAATGAAATTCATCAGTTTTTTTAACGGCCATGAAAAACTGATGCAAAATGGATGTCAAACGGCCATTAAAAACGGACAGATGGACTTGAAATGGATGAAAATTTAGAGTCACACTGATGCAAAATGGCCATGAAAAACTGACAGTTGATCAGTTTTAAATGGACATTTTTTTTCACTGTCGTGTGAATAAGGCCTTAGTATTATAGATATGCTATCTCGATATGTATGTTAAAATTCAATTATTTTTTTTGGGGGTGGGAGTGGTATATGTCTTGGGGCTTGTGCCCCTGATCTTTGAAGACCCTAGCAACACCCCTGCTATGCAGTACAACATTAACCCCTTCAGGATACAGACAGTTATGGCCTTCTGGACCAGAAGAATATTTGTGTGTTTGCCTTCCCACATTTTGAGCCTCACAACTTTTTAGTTCTTATTTTGACATGGCCCTATGAGCTGCTCTCCTTTTTTTTTTTGCGAGACAAGTTGTACTTTGTTTAGGCTCTATTTTGTAGTACACATCTTGTTAGCATTGTTTTTATTACTAATTCAGACTTTGGGGAAAATTCACAAAAAAAAAGATTTTCCCATAATGCTTTTTTTTTACATTGTTTACCAAGATTAGTATTATAAACTTATTATGCAGATTGTTAGGGTTATAATGATATTAAATGTGTCTATATTGTTTGGTGTCTTCCAATGAATATTTATTTATTAAAATGTATTTATTGCAGAAGAAAGAACTGTTTTTGTTTAATATTATAGTATATTACCCTGTGTATAGTTAAATATACAGGAAAAGGCTAGGGCAGCAATAAGTATACCCTTGCAACTTGCAGTGCTAAAAGACAGTGCTAGGGTCCTTCAATGGACTCTGGACAGTCTGCTCATACAAGGTATCGTGCCACAGGATACCTCTGTTCCATTCACAAAGGAAACCACCCTTTTTTTCCCTCCTTTACGTCGAGGTCAGCATTGACCGCCACATAGAAGGGATTCTCTGATCTGGCAGCCACACTCATGATATCAGCACTATATCATGGAACGAGAATATTATGTAGCAGAATCCATGCGACAATTGAGAAATTCAGATACATACACTAAACTGAGCAGTGGCGTAACTACCGCTGTAGCAGCCGTAGCGGCTGCTACGGGGCCCGTGGTATGAGGGGGCCCGTGTCGCCCGCTGGAACGGGCCCCCACCATGGCTGGAGGCTCCGCTAGCTCCCGCTACGGCTGCTACAGCGCGACACCACTGAACACTACGGCAGAGCAGGGAGGTATTTCCCAGCTCTGCAATTAAACAAAAGACATGTATCCCCTATCCACAGGATAGGGGATACATGTGTGATCGCTGGCAGCGATAGGGAGAACGGGGGACTGAAAGTCCCCTGAAGTTCTCCATCACAAACCTCGGACTTCCGGGGTCTGTGTCGGCAGCTCCGTAGAAATGAATGGAGCGCCGGTCGCGCTTGTGCGCATGCGTGACCAGCGCTCCTTTCATTTTTATTGAGCTGCGCAGACGCCGGAAGTCAGAGTTTAGTCATGGAGAACTTCGGGGGACTTGCGGTCCCCCGTTCTCCCTATCAATGCCAGCGATCACACATGTATCCTGGCTGAAGAGGTTTGTGATCGGCCTGGGGGCGCTAGTGGACTCCTTGTGTCCTTCATCGTACATCTTATCCCTAATTCAAGTGATTATCTTGATAGACCCTACAGCGGCTCCATGTTATTCTTTATTTGATGCAGCTGATCCCCCAACGCTGCTCAATACAGCACATTTCACCCACGTCTGAGTCACCTTGGTCTTCTACACAGGCTGGGCGACTACCATTACAGTGCCCACAGGGCTTGTCACCCAGCTTTCCACAGATCCTGAATGTCATATACACAGTTATACCCCCTGCACTCCCTCTTACTGCACTGCCTGGGTCAGAGAAGTTCATGAACCAGGAGGCTCAGGATGAGCACTTACACTTTATATATCTGACAGCTGTTCCTCCTGGCTCCCCGTACACAGGCGCACTTGGTTGGTAATTCATGTTTATGTCAGTGGGGAGAAGGAATAAACTGATGCACGACCCCCCCCCCCCCAGTCAGCGGGATATCTCCTGCAAGAATAATGGTGAAATCCAACATGCCCCCTATCCTGTTACCTACAGGGGGGGGCTGTATGGCGTTACTTACAGGGAGGTCTGTATGGTGTTACCTACAGAGGGGGCTGTATGGCGTTATCTACAGGGGGGCTGTATGGCGTTATCTACAGGGGGGCTGTATGGCGTTATCTACAGGGGTCTGTATGGCATTATCTACAGGGGGCTGTATGGCGTTATCTACAGGGGGCTGTATGGCATTATCTACAGGGGGGCTGTATGGCGTTATCTACAGGGGGGCTGTATGGCGTTATCTACAGGGGGCTGTATGGCGTTATCTACAGGGGGGCTGTATGGCGTTATCTACAGGGTGGGTCTGTATGGCGCTATCTACAGGGGGGGCTGTATGGCGTTATCTACAGGGGGCTGTATGGCATTATCTACAGGGGGCTGTATGGCGTTATCTACAGGGGGGCTGTATGGCGTTATCTACAGGGGGCTGTATGGCGTTATCTACAGGGGGCTGTATGGCGTTATCTACAGGGTGGGTCTGTATGTCGCTATCTACAGGGGGGGCTGTATGGCGTTATCTACAGGGGGGCTGTTTGGCGTTATCTACAGGGGGCTGTATGGCGTTATCTACAGGGGGGGCTGTAAAAAAGGCACTATCTACAAGGGGAGGTTGTGTGACACCCAGGGGAGGGGGGGCCCCAGTCAAAAGTTTGCTATGGGGCCCAGTCTTTCCTAGTTACGCCCCTGCCCTGCCCACAAGTGGATATATTCAAAAACTCTGCTCCCTTTTGAGAAAAGGTATGACACTTAATGTTTTTTCTAAACGCCAGGCAGAGAGATTATTATCAGATAAACCAGTTAAACCACACTGGTATTTTTTACCCAAAATCCACAAGACCTATGTCAATCTATCAGGTAGGCCCATTGTGGCGGGCAGAGTTTCCGTAACTGAACCTCTATTAAGCTACTTAGATTGGTACCTACACCCTTTATTGCAAAGTGTTCCTTCATATTTGCTAGATACCAAATCCCTATTACAAAACTCCATTGATTTCCAGTGGGATGAAGGTGATAGTCTTGCCACTATTGACATGACAAGTTTATACACCAGAATTCGCCACACTGATGGCCTAGGTGCTATCAGATCTTTTTTGGAGAGAACAGGGTAAAGCGAGGAAACTATAAATTTTATTTGTGAGTCACTTGATTTTGTGCTCACCCACAATGCTTTTTGCTTTGGGAACCAATGGTTTGCTCAGCGCATTGGTACAGCAATGGGGACCCCCGTTGCTCCTACATATGAAAATTTATTTTTGGCCAGATGGGACGAAAAATACATATACAATCTTAGTAACCCTTATATTAAATACATAAGACACTGGTCTAGATTTATCGACGATGTCATAATAGTGTGGTCAGGTACTCAAGCACAGTTTGATAAATTTGTGAATTACATTAATGCCAACGATGTGAACATGGAATTTACAGCTAATTTTGGAGGCGCTACTGTCGAGTTCCTTGATGTCAAAATCACAGGAGATGAGAATGGTTTGCATACAAGTGGATTTCGCAAACCCACAGCCACTAATGCCCTCTTACACCATAAAGGTTTTCATCCACCTCATATCAAAAGATCATTACCCTATGGACAATTTCTCAGGTTAAAAAGAATTAATAGTGATTATAATAAGTTTTTAGAACAGTCTATGGAACTAATGGAACGATTGAGAGCCAGAGGGTACAATGATGCATTACTATCGGAATCCTTTTCTAGAGCACTCCAGTGTGATCACAATACACTGCTCTTTAAAAAGAGACAAAAAGACAGAAGCAAAGGATTTCTGTTTTCTTTTCAGTATAGCCCAGTTGCAAATCGTATAAATAGTGCCATTAAGAAGCATTGCCACATTATAGAGGCAGATGTGGATTTAGCGGAGAAAGCATGTCATCCCCCTGTGGTCTCGTTCAGACGATGCAAAAATCTGAGAGATAAACTAGTAGTAGGCCGTTTTTCGGCAATTCAAAATAAAAAAATAATTGGCTCAAAGATATAGCCCCAATAGGTAACCACAAATGTGGTGACTGTTCATTTTGCAGACAGATGAACACATGGAAAATAGTTCAAATGGGCGCAGTCAAACATTATGTCAGCAATCTCATTCTGTGTAAATCCAACTATCTGGTCTATGCCATGTTTTGTCCTTGCCAATTTTTCTATATAGGAAAAACAATACGCCCAGTATTTAAACGTGTTCGAGAACACATGTATTCCATTGGGACAGGAAAGGGTTCCCCAAGATTGATAACCCATATACAGAAAGTACATGGAGGCAATCCAAAATGTTTGTCTTTTGCGGGCATACAACGTGTGTTCACCCCACAGGAGGGGGGTGATCGACACGTTAAATTATTACGTTGTGAAGCAAACTGGATAATAAAAACAGAAGCTTTATTACCCCTGGGTTTGAACGATAGGAACGACCTATCTGCTTTTCTAAAATGAAACCTTTAAATAGGTATGTTTTACACTTTTTACTCAGTCTACTGATCAGCTGTTTATAATATGTATATGTTTCTACAAATATTTGATGTTTTTATATATATTGCCGTGAGAAGCGGAAGTGTTTGATGAGGCAAGGTGTGGGTATTTAAGGGTGTGTGCACTGAAGCCCAGTATGCCTTGATAAAGCGTCTGAAACGGTTGTAGGCTCTATTGTCTTCTAATCCCGTGTTGCCTGCCTCAACATAAGAATAAAAAGAAACCTTTTTGCAAGTGGTGAGTGCCGTGCTGTCTTTTCTCCTACATATTGTTATTTGCAAAATCTGACTTTTATATGCACTGAGCACCGCTAGACAAAGGCTGTCGAACCACAAGTCCCAGTGAGCACAAGCACAGAAGTCTGTGACATTGCAAGCTACAGGTAGTGCCAACCATTTTTACCTCTACATTTTGTACACTATAATTGCATGGCTCTGTGCGAGAACTCACTCCCGCTGGCGCTGTACTATGATAATAAAATTAAGTAGAAATGTATCCTTTAATCCACTATTGCTAATACATTGCATTACAATATACAGTATTATACTATAAAATAAACAGAGAAAATCACATAACACATTACAGAATAATGCAACAGCTGCACAAGCTCAGATGTCTCTGGCTATATAATCTAAGAGCAAAAATACATCCTTGCACCAGATATAAAAGAATGTGTCAATCTCACCTCAACCCTACAAAAACTGATACGCTATCACTGTATTCAGTGAGCTAAATTCATTGAAAATATTCATATGGATTAGAAAGGATTTTTTTTCAAGTGGATCTGTCAGCTGAAATCATGAGGGGAGCTCTACCCCTGCCTCTCTTGCCCTTTATACCAGGGATTGATAGGCTGTTGTGTAAAAGTGCATACACAGCAGTTACCACAGAGAGGGGTAGGAGGGGGCAGATGGAGCACTCTTCTCATGAACACAGTGGACTCATAACTATGCATATGCTGTATTCTTTCAGCGCTCCTATTAGCAAAACGGCACAACATGTTTGGTGCTGTTTTGGGTAGTAGGAGTATGCATACCTACCAACCGTCCCGGATCCAGCAGGACAGTCCTGGATTTCAGGCAGTGTCCTGCTGTCTGGGGAAGCCTGCTGCATTTACCACTGTCCAACTGTATCTGTGTTTTTAGGACGCAGATACAGTTAAATACAATGATGGAGCAGGGAGCCTTCAGTTACCTGCTCCACCATTCACACTCTGACCCCTGCAGTTGGTGGGTCGATGCACCCTGCACCCAGACGCAGCCTACCCAGGCCAGAGAAGGCCTGCAGATTGATCTGCTCCTTTCATTGTGAGATTGGGGCTAATTAATTAATTTTATTAGTTTAAGGGGCATTATTACTATGTGGGGACAATAATGGGGCATCGTTACTGTGTAGGGCACAAAGGGGACATCCTTACTGTGTATGGTCACTAAAGGGGCATCCCTATTGTGCATGAGCACTAAGGGGGCATTCTTACTATGCATGGGCATTAAGGGGGCATGCTTACTGTGTGGGGGCACTAAGGGGGCATCATTACTGTGAACGAGGCACTAAGGGGTTATCATTACTATGAAGTAGCACTAAAGGGGCATCATCACTGTGTGGTGGCACTATTGCTGTGTGCGGCACAAAGAGGACACAAAAGTGCCCTATTACTGTGGGTGGGCACTAAGGGGGCATTTTTAATTCAAAGAGGGTTCTAAGGTGGCATCCTTACTGTGGGGGGGCACTAAGATGGCATTCTTACTGTGTGTGAGGCACTAAAGGAGCATGTGTTATGTGTAGGGGCACTAAAAAGACATCCTTGCTATGAGGGGGCTCTAAGGGGGGCATTATCACTGTGTGGGGGCAGTATTACTGTGTGCCACACAACAAAATCACTATAAAAGTGTGTGTGGCACAAAGAGGCCCCATCACTATGTGTGGGGGCACTAAGTGGGCAGCATTACTGTGTACTCCACAAAGGAGAGCACTATTACTGTGTGGGGGCACTATGACTGTGTGAGTAGATTATTAGATTATTACTGTATAGGGGCAGTATTTGTGTGGGGGCACTAATACTGTACAGGACACAATTACTGTATGGGAGCACTATCACTATGCGGGGTATGATGGGGGCACTATTACTGTGTGGGGAACAATGGGGACATTATTACTATGTGGGGCACAAAGTGGGGCACTATAACTGTGTGGGGCATTAAGGGGGCACTATTATAGTATGAAGCACATCTGTTTACCACTATTATAAAATAAAAAGCTCTGTATGCTTTCAATCCTAAAAATAAACAGCGTGGGGCCACCACGGTGTTTCAGTGCTGCATCCCCTTCACGTTTTTTTCCCCCGCTCAGTGGCATTAGACTGGGTGGAATTGGACATTCATGGAAAGTAATTGGGCAGGGTTAGAGGCATGGCTCAAAGAATAAAAATTTGCCATCTGAGTCGTCCATCTTTCCATTCTTTAAAAGTTTGTAGGTATTGGAGTATTGACTTGTATCTGTAATATGCTGGCCTTACATACGGCAGCATATAAAGATGGCAGATCCACCTTAAGCATGTAGTAGTATATCGAGAAACACAAGTGAACTGACTGATTTTTGTCAAATCCAAATTTTCGAAAATGACAGGCAATACTTACTGGTATACCATATATTTATATTCCATCCATGTACAAATGGTCTCCTGCAGGACTTATTACAATGTACTTTACACCCTTAAGCACCAAAACAGGAGTTTAACACACTAATTTAGCCTACATGAGCACCTTTATCGCCTCCTTCCAGGGGCGTAACTAGGAAAGACTGGGCCCCATAGCAAACTTTTGACTGGGGCCCCCCCTCCCCTGGGTGTCACACAACCCCCGCTTGTAGATAGTGCCTTTTTTACAGTCCCCCCTGTAGTTAACGCCATACAGCCCCCTCTGTAGATAGCGCCATACATCCCCCTGTAGATAACGCCATACAGCCCCCTCTGTAGATAACACCATACACCCCCCTGTAGATAACGCCATACATCCCCTGTAGATAACGCCATACAGCCCCCTCTGTAGATAACGCCATACAGAGTCCCCCCTGTAGATAACGCCATACAGCCCCCTTTGTAGATATCTATAGAGGGGGCTGTATGGTGTTATCTACAGAGGGGGCTGTATGGCGTTATCTACAGGGGGATGTATGGCGTTCTCTACAGTGGGGACTCTGTATGGCGTTCTCTACAGTGGGGTCTGTATGGCGTTATCTACAAAGGGATGTATGGCGTTATCTACAGGGGGGTATATGGTGTTATCTGCAGGGTGGTGTATGGCGTTATCTACAGGGGGTGTATGGCGTTATCTACAGGGGGATGTATGGCGTTATCTACAGGGGGATGTATGGCGTTATCTACAGGGGGATGTATGGCGTTATCTACAGGGGGGTGTATGGCGTTATCTACAGAGGGGGCTGTATGGCGTTATCTACAGGGGGATGTATGGCGCTATCTACAGAGGGCGATGTATGGCGTTATCTACAGGGGGTCTGTATGGCGTTATCTACAGGGGGGGTCTGTATGGCGTTATCTACAGGGGGGTCTGTATGCCGTTATCTACAGATGGGGCTGTATGGCGTTATCTACAGAGTGGGCTGTATGGCGTTATCTACAGGGGGGGTCTGTATGGCGTTATCTACAGAGGGGGCTGTATGGCGTTATCTACAAAGGGGGCTGTATGGCATTCCCTACAGGGGGGTCTGTATGGCGTTGTCTACAGGGGGGTCTGTATGGTGTTATCTACAGGGGGGGTCTGTATGTCATTATCTACAGTGGGGGCTGTATAGCGTTATCTACAGGGGGGCTGTATGGCGTTCACTACAGGGGGGCTGTATGGCGTTATCTACAGCGGGGGCTGTATGGCGCTAACGCCATACAGCCCCCCCTGTAGAGAACGCCATACAGCCCCCCCTGTAGAGAACGCCTTACAGCCCCCCCTGTAGAGAATGCCATACAGCCCCCTCTGTAGGGAACGCCATACAGCCCCCCCTGTAGGGAACGCCATACAGCCCCCCTGTAGGGAACGCCATACAGCCCCCCTCTAGGGAACGCCATACAGCCCCCCCTGTAGGGAACGCCATACAGTGTCCCCCCTCCCAAAAAAATGCGACCTACAGTGTGTCCTACAAAATACATGTGTGATCGCTGGCAGCGATAAGGAGAACGGGGGACCGAAGGTCCCCTGATGTTCTCCATGACTAACCTCTGACTTCCGGTGTCAGCGCAGCTCAATAAAAATGAAAGGAGCGCTGGTCACGCATGTGCATAAGCACGACCGGCGCTCCATTCATTTCTACGGAGCTGCCGATACAGACCCCGGAAGTCCGAGGTTTGTGATGGAGAACTTCAGGGGACTTTCAGTCCCCCGTTCTCGCTACCAGCGATCACACATGTATCCCCTATCCTGTGGATAGGGGATACATGTCTTTTGTTTAATGGCAGAGCGGGGAGATACCTCCCTGCTCTGTCGTAGTGTTCAGTGGAGTCGCGCTGTAGCAGTCGTAGCGGATGCTAACGGAGCCTCCGGCCATGGTGGGGGCCCGTGCCGGCGGGCGACACGGGCCCCCTCATGCCGCGGGCCCCGTAGCAGCCGCTACGGCTGCTACGGCGGTAGTTACTCCACTGCCTCCTTCCTTTCTACTATATTTTCTCTTGCCTAGATGGTAAGCAACTACCATCTTATCAGCAAGGCACTTTGTCAAATTTCTACCTTGCTAGAGTTTTTACAGTTACCTGTAAGTGCTTTTAATAAATTAGAAACATTTAGCTCTGTCCAAATGCATCCTGCTAACTTTACAGGAGAGGTAGAAATAAGGGAAAAACCAGGTAAATCTAAAATGGTTTTTGTTCCAGTTTGGTGTGGAAGATCTTGACATCAACCCAACTGAAGAATCATGGCTCATCAATTAATATGTGCTATGTCACTAATGCTCTTGTGTCTTTTCCCCTCGCTCCCTCTTTACGTATAGTTGTACCCAGACCATCATACCGCAACTGCACTACCCCTCTGATCTCTGCCATTTAACTCTTTATACACCACAATACGCTGTAAATACTGATTGTGGTGTACATAGGTGCAAACAAAGGGCAACCCCTTATATCGTCTCACAGAAAAGCTCTATGTCGTTATCATACATAGGGAGGCAGTCCTGTGTCCTTAGTGCTGTTTGTCTATATTGCCTCCCCGTTTTTTGGGGGGCACACTTGCATGCCCTGTCAATAGCCTGTGTATGTAGTAATACACAGGTTAAAGGGTTTCTACACTTATTTTCATTCAGCATTCCATTAAATCGTGTTTTTAATTTTAATGTTTTTTGCATCATTTGTCCAGTTTCCCTCAGGTGTTCCAGTGCAGGGCTGTACTATTTCCAGAGTAGTATTCATGTTGAGAAACTTGACCATTAGGGCTTTTTACTGTAAGATGGCTAGCCTCTTTAAATGCTGTTCAATAAGACCTGCCCACTATTTTGGACTAACTAACGTGTCTCATAATGGTGCCTAAAAACGAATAATATATTATATGACACATTAACAGCTTGAACCCCACCAACCCCTAAGGGTCCTGGCACTAGATTTCAAGGAGAGATTATCATGCATTCACAGCTACCTTGTTCCATTAAAATCAATAGACCATTTATATAACATCCTTTTTGAGCCAATGTCTGAGTTTCTTAAAAATCCTATGATTCTAGGCAACAATCACGAAATGTAAGAATAAAGATGACTATATAATCTCTATTCTTACATTTCCTGATTTGTGCCTAGAAACATAGGATTTTTAAGAAAATATAGTATGATGAGGTTGAGAGTAACTATCTTACAACAAAGTCTGAAATTCCTATATTATTTTAAAATATGATTACTAATAAAGTAAACTTTTATCATGAATGGTACTAAGTATTAGAGTCTACATCTTTCAGCAGTAATAGATAAGGAATACTGTGCCAGCAATAATAATTAATGTCTCAAGGAGATGAAACTTGAAATGCTCAGACTACTGTCTCCACGTAATCTGTATTTTATAGAAAGAGAGAAACAGCTCAATGTAATTTTAACCAAGACCGGATAAAAACTGCCAGAAAATTGTGATAAGGAAAGTCTAATGTGCATATTAATCATGTTTATGGTGCTTCATTTGCTGATATATTAGCCTAACCTCCCTTTAGAAATCCACTTGTGATTACTAGTGGCTGGATAGCTGGACCAAACCTATGTTTTCCCAATTAGTATTTCAAAAGCTGTTTTAATTAACAACAATTGACTTCTGTAGTATTGTTTTTGCAATAAATCATATATAAATCTTTCTGAAACACGTGTGTCAGCTGGAAAGATCAGAAATGTTGAACATTTTAACTTGAACATAAATATGTCATGTTATGTTTGTATGACTCCGTGGTTAGTGCTTTCAATTATCCTAATTGTCAGTACGATATAAAAAAAACATAGCTGTACTTTATAAAACATATACTGGCAAAAAAACACAGAATAAATAGAACAAAAAGTAGAATCCTTCACATGTGGTTATATACCTTTATACCCTTGGACATTAAATGTGTGTGTGTTTATGTAAATAGATAGATTTTATACTTTCTTATATAAAATATAAAGGAGACTATAACAATAATGGCCTTTCTCGGGGACTATAACATTAATGGCCTATGTCAGGGACTTTAACATTAATTACCTATCCTTAGGATTAGCCATCAATGTTTGATCTGCTGGGATTCGACTTCCGGGATCCCCACCGATCAGCACAATGTCATATAATAAATTACAATAAAAAAATAAACAATAAAATTCCCCAATTAGGGATAAAATAAAAAATGCTAAAAATAATTGTATAAAAAAAATAGAAAAACAATATGCCACAAGGAAAAAAAAAAGACAATTTATTTTATTGTATGCATCAGTCAGTATGAATTTTTTTTTTATTAATTAAACGCTACCATAAATTTACTCCTTTGATGCATTAAAATATACAACTTGTCCCTCAAAAAACATGGCCTCAAATAGCAACGCATGTCTTAAAGATAAAAAGTTATGACAGAATGCGAGAAGGCATATATGGAAAAATTCTCCTGGTGCTCAAAGGTTTAATACGACATTTAATTACTATCCCCGATACTACGATTAATTTTTTTTAAACGTGCTCCATCATCCAGGAATAGTAGCACAAGTTCTGTTTTGACAGATATTCTGTCTACATTGTATGTACACTTAGTTTTAAAAGCTAGATCCAGGGGTTTTCCCATCATACTAAGTGATGGCATATCGCTAGGATATGCCATCACTTATTGATCGGTGGGGGTCCGCCTGCCCGGAACCTCAAACAATACTTACGCTGAAGGGTTTTCCTGCACAGCGACACTTTGCAGGGAACTGCAACATAGCCCCATTCACTGGCCGGGAGCACTGCTGTGAAGGAACTTTGGATCGGCGGTCACAGATGTCAGACTCCCATCATTCAGAATGTTATAGCATTTCCGAGAAATATGTTATAAGATTCAATCATGGGAATACCCCGTTAAGAAGTTACTGAACCTCAAGTGATATTAATTGCTGAATGATTTGAGTCACTATGTATTTTAATTTAAATATAGGGTTTCAAAACAATTCATTTTGTGCTTTACGTTAAACAACATTCATGAATGACATTCATCCATAAATGGGAAATGAAACAATATTTTTAATATTGATAGGTATGTAGATGCTATTGAAGCCCAGGTGCCACCACAGGTTTACTGTTGAGGCCACAGTAAAATAAAATACTATGTTAAAATAAACACTGTATGTGCTAGACTACTATCCCTTAAAAATAAAAGATACATATACACCATTCAGCCATTTTAAAACCACTGAGAGTTAAATGGAATAATATTGATTATCTCATTAAAATGGCACCTGTCAAGCAGTGGGATATATTAGGCAGAGACAGCAAGTGAACAGTCAGTCTGTTGGAGGTAGGAAAAATGGGCAAGCGTACGGCTCTTAGCGACTTTGTCAGGGTCAAATTGTCATGGCTAGAAAACTGGGTCAAATCATCTCCATAGTGGCAGGACTTGTGGGGTGTTCCCAGTATTTAATAGTTAGTACTTACCAAAAGTGGTCCAAGGAAGGACAACTGATGTGCGTGGGAAGAGAAGGCTAGCCCGTCTGGTTGAATCCCACAGAAGAGCTACTGTAGTACAAATTGCTGAAAAAGTTAATGCTGGCTATGATAGAAAAGTGTCCGAATAAACAGTACATCACAGCTTGCTGTGTTTGGGGCTGCGTAGCTGCAGACTGATCAAAATGCCCATGCTGACCCCTGTCCACTGCCAAAACTACAACATGCACATCAGCATCAGAACTGGTCCATGGAGCAATAAAAAAGGTGGCGTGATGTATCACATTTTGTTTGAAAAGATGGCACTATGGAAAGAAGGCAAGCAGGCGGAGGCAGTGCGATGCTCTTGGCGATGTTTTATTGGGAAACCTTGGGTCCTGACATTCATATGGATGTTACTTTGACACGTACCACCTACCTAAACATTGCTGCACTTCAAGTGTAACCCTTCATGGCAACAATATTCCCTAATGGCAGTGGTACCTTTCAGCAGGATGAAGCGCCCTGCCCCATCGCAATAATTGTTCAGAAATGGTTTGAGGAACATGACAAAGAGCTCAAGATGTTGACTGGGCCTCCAAATTCTACAACGTGCAATGTGCGGGAAAAACTACTCTGATAAATGGAGGTCCCACCCTGGAAATTACAGGAATTAATGGATTTGATGTTAACATTTCGATGCCAAATACCACAGGACAGGGGACTTGCGAAGTCCATGCCTCGATGGCTTAGAGCTATTTGACATCACAGGGGGGACCTATATATAATGTGTTACCACAGCATATTACTTTCACATTTAAGTGATAATAGCCTAATTAGTTGTTGACCTTTTCTATCTTCCCAATGGCCCTTACAGTTTTAATGTTAAATTATCTTTCATAAAGTGGCACATGACATCTTGTTTGTTTCAAGAGCACTTCTGTTAACATCCAGAGGCTGTTTCTCCTTTATCTGTGACAAGTGTTATGTGACACATGTCCTTATTCCAATCATGCCAACTAAAACTTGTAAACAGCTGTTAAATGGAGTATCATAAGAACAAATGGAGAACCTTGTAGAAGAAATAACTAATGTGTCCGGTAAAATGTCTTGTTTGTGTGTTAATAAAGTTAATGTAATTAAATCCACCATTTTAATTTTCACATGTCCTAAAATTACCAAAATTATTTTGAGGTAGGACAGACTCTGCTAATGACAGACTTATCTTGTCAATCTGTGTTTACAAGTGGAGAATACGGTCTACATTCTTATAATCTTCTTTTCACACTATTGCGCAGAGGATTAGAACGCTTGTTGCCAGTATTTAGCTTCGCTCTGTATTTTTTTTTAAAACTTTTTATATAAACAGTCACTGTTAGTAAATACTGCGTGTGTTTTTTTTTAAACAGGAGCATAACAAGTAATTAGGAGGCTCCAAAAAAAACCACAACTTGGAATAGGCTCGATGGGCTTCATGACCAGATGATCGACAACAGAGTTCAGGAGACTTTAAGGTTATGATTTTATTTCTATTGTTTTCTATTCACTTCTTTGGTCTCTACGTGTCCTGCATTTCTTTATCCATTAAATCTCTCTTCCATTCCCTACATTCTTATTACTCTCTTTGTAAAAAACGTAAGGGTGGGCAACCTGTGCAGGTGCAGAGGCACGTCACCCCTCACTGCTGAAGGAGCCATCACAGATGGCCAGACCTGAACCCATGGAAAGACAAAATGGAGCTATCTTTTCTAGTTTTTTGATCAACATGCTGGAGATGGTCAGTGCAGAAAGAAGCATTATTATAAGCTTTTTTATGGGACCCATGCAATGGCAGATCATCATTGGGCATTTTGGCCGCCGCAAGTACAATGCGCTTTTGCCTGGATTTGTCGCAAATCGCGGCAAAAACCACTACAAAACAGAAATTGTGTATATCCTGTAAAGGACCTGCAAACATAAAGGTCACATGACCTTATGTCTGCAGTTCTTGTTACTGATTAGAGACCTGCTGGTCACATGACCGCAGCTCCTAGAACAACAGCAAGAGAGAAGATCGTGAGGTGAGCTGCTAGGTAAGTATAAGGGAAACATGGATTTGTTTATGGGGTCTGGGGTCTGTGTTTAACGGGTCTGTATTTAGGTGGTCTGTATTTAGGGGGTCTGGTCTGGGGTCTGTATTAGTTTAAAGGGTCTGTATTTAGGGGATCTGTAGTAGTTTAAGGGGTCTGGTCAGGGGTCTGTATATTTAGGGGGTCTGGTCTAGGGGTCTATATTTAGGGGTCTGGTCTGGGATCTGTATTTAGGAGGTCTGGGGTCTATAGGGTGTTTGGTGTCTGTGTTAGTTTATGGGGTCTTTATTTAGGGGTCTTGTCTGGGGTCTGTATTAGTTTAGGGAGTCAGGTCTGGGGTCATTATTAGTTTAGGGGTTTAGGTCTGGGGTCTGTATTTAGGGGTCTGGTCTGGGGTCTATTAGTTTATGGGGTCTGTATTTAGGGGGACTGGTCTGGGGCCTGTATTAGTTTAGGGGGTCTGGTCTTGGGTCTGTTTAGTTTAGGGAGTCAGGTCTTGGGTCCTTATTAGTTTAGGGGGTTAGGTCTGGGGTCTGTATTTAGGGGTCTGTATTAGTTTATGGGGTCTGTATTTAGGGGCCTGTTCTGGGGTCTATTAGTTTAGGGGGTCAGGTCTGGGGGGTCTGTATTTAGGGGTCTGGTCTGGGGTCTATTAGTTTATGGGGTCTGTATTGAGGGGGACTGGTCTGGGGTCTGTATTAGTTTAGGGGGTCTGATCTGGGGTCTGTATTAGTTTAGGGAGTCAGGTCTGGGGTCATTATTAGTTTAGTGGGTCAGGTCTGGGGTCCGTATTTAGGGTTCTGGTCCGAGGTCTGTATTTAGGGTGCTTGTTCTGGGGTCTGTATTTATTTAGAGTGCTTGTTCTGGGGTCTGTATTTATTTAGGGTGCTTGTTCTGGGGTCTGTATTTGTTTAGGGGGGTCTGATCTGAGGACTGCAATAGTTTAGAAGGTTTGGTGTCTGTATGTATTCTAATTTATTAGTCTGAGTAAAAGGGGCTGTCCGGGCACATTGATAGTTCACCAGTATGAAAAACCGAAAAACTGTGGAATGGTTCAGGGCCTTGGGGTCTGAATTTTTTGTTTCTATAGAGGAAATGGCTGCCGAAGCAAGGAGCAAAGATGTCTCATCAGGAGAAGTCGCTATACCGGTTCGTGTGAGATGTAAATGAAAAAAGAACGACTCCCATCAGAGAAGACGTCACTTGTGAGTCACTGAATCTATAGAAGATCTGTCCACTCTCCTGACATGTCTGTTGTAGGAAATCCTTGTATTCCACATAAAGTCTTTGCGTACCCAGGACTAATAGACAAATGCGTGTTACCATTCCCATTGACAAGAGGATGTATCCCTACACAGTGTGATACAGTCAGAGATGGTTGGAGACTTTCAGTATGTAGGGGCACAGCCCTTTGACAAGAGGAATCGTAACACCCATTTGTCAATGCTCTTACAGAAAGGTTGTGTTCACTATAGACACAGCAGAGCGGCGGTGGGGAAGCGGGGCCCAAGTTTGTGGAACAGCCCAGGGCCTATGGTCTACTTTGCCGCTGGACCCATGGATACCTGTTACACCTGCTATCCTTTACCACCCTAGATCACCAGGGATATTAAAATGTTTCCTACCGTCGACCACCAAGATAAAAAAAAAACTAAACCTTCCTAAACCAGATATTATAGGTAACCTGTAGACCCCCAGCTACTTTAATATTGAAGTGTAATTTCTATTGAGATTTAATAGATCATATTTAATAGAGTACCCAATGCTATTTATTTTGTTCATTGTTGGTTTCTTAGCTGCTTTTTAGCTATGTTCAACTAGGGCACCGCAGTGATCAAATACTACAGCTTAGATGCAAGGGTAGTCTAAACGGCAAAGGAAGTTTGAGGTAGTCTGAAACACACCCCCCATGTCTCATCAGTGGCTCAAACAGCTGCTCTATCCTTCCTTTCTGTTATTTTATACTGCAGCTTTGTGTGCTCAGATTTTCTACTGTGTATAAGCAAAGCTCAACAGGAAGACATTGTATGGTAAAATGATTTCAATATTAACAAGGCCAGGAAAAAAAACCTGTTGGGTAATTCCTGCTTTTATACTGAGCCAAGTGAGCTCCAGTAAGTGAAGAACTTGGAGTTCTGCTTTAACTAGATGGGTAGTGTTATTTAGAGGTTGTTCAGCACTGTTGGTAGGTCACAGTATGTAAGTATTACTTGGGCAGTGAATAGCAGTATTTATTTATCCATAATATGGCCTTGTTATGTGGTCACTGAATGCTTCTACTATTTAGGTACTATGTCTTGGTATTTATTTAGGCATTGTATAGCGCTATTACTTAGGCACTGTACAGCATATTGTTTTGGTAGTGTATGGCGGTACTGGCATTGTATAGTATTGCTATTTGACAGTTGCATATTAATGTAATTTGTGCAATCACATGAAGGTGTTATTTGAGCATTATATGGCACTGTTATTTGAGCACTCTTTTGTATGGTGTTAACAATTAGACATTGTATGGTATGTTTTTTTAATATACTGTATGACAGTGTTATTTAGCCATTATATGGTGTGCCAACAGAAAGTATTATACAAGACAATACTCAACCTAAGTCTGTCCCTGCTCTCTCTTCTCCATCATTCACAGTGATCACTAACTCACCTCTGAAGCTCCTTTTACATTGGAGACGGTACGTCTAAAGAGCTGCTAAATCTGCTACTCTGGTAGTTATATTGACCTACAAATAATTAAAGTGCAAAAGCAACTATTTAAAAAGGTACAGTATATCTATATAGATAAAGTTTTAGACATGTTAAATTTAAAAAATGAGTCCGACAACAGAATAGGGACACCATCCAGGGATCATATTACATCATAAAAGAACATTTATAAAGGACAATCTCTCATATATGCAATACAAAAGTAATAAAGTGCATAAATGCCACATCAGAAAGTATCTATATCAAACGAGGGACAGATCACAAAAAAGTATAAATTCATTACCAACCCAAATTGTAACACCACACTGGATAGTGTCACTTCCTGGTAGTTATGCCTATATCTTTTCACTCATAAGGTACAGGATATGGATGATGTTAATATAAAAATGATTTGGAGTAAATATAGATTTATTTTTTAGACACCAAAAGGACACTAACTGTTTTCCAGTATATTGTGGACCATTTTTATTCATTCTACATTGTCCTGAATGTATCTGAAGCCTAACACATTTATTTCACATGCCTCTTGGTTGTGTAACACTTGAGCCATCATTTATTTTGCTGTTCTGTTCACTTGATACATTCTTGACATGAGGCACATCATTTTTCAAATGCATGAACAATTACATCATGTTTTCATAGCATGAAAAGTATTGGTCCTGATTAGATTTCCACTATTCTTGGCACCTCGAGGCTAACAAATGGATCCTGGGTTTTCTTGAGCACAGAATCACTTTCATTCACATTGTTTAATCTGACTTCTCTTATCTACTGTTAAAATGCTTCACTCCTAGGTCTGGTGATGACGTTAAAGAAAATAACCATGAACATAACTTAGCATATAAGTCATCTCACCTGAAATATAGATATCTGTTGTTCTGTACCACTGAGACATTCAGAATTTCCTTGTATTTGGACATTTTAGAAGTGGACATCTGTCTGCTTAACAACTACAAAACACATATGCTCGGAAACTAACAACTAAGTGACCCTGTTATGATCTCTGATTTCAATGTACTCAATGCTGGTGTATCCAAGTAAAGTCAACTGAAAGTATTAGCTATCTATATTGCAGATTTTTTTTAACGTATTCTTTGTCTATATTGGTTATTTTCAACTTAAAGGGTATGTTCACACGGCAGAGTCCGTTACGGCTGAAATTACGGGTCTGTTTTCAGGAGAAAACAGCTCTGTAATTTCAGCCATAATGGCATGTTGCAGGCACTTTTCGCTGCGTCCATTACGAACGTAATTGGAGCTGTTTTTCCATGGAGTCAATGGAAAACGGCACCATTTACGTCTGAAGAAGTGACAGGTACTTCTTTGACGCGGGCGTCTTTTTTACGCCCCGTCTTTTGACAACGGGGCGTAAAAAAAATGACCGTCGGAACAGAACATTGTAAGGCCCATTCAAATGAATCGGCAGATGTTTGCCGACGCTATTGAGCCGCATTTTCGAACGTAATTCGGGGCTAAAACACCCGAATTACGTCCGCAAATAGTGTGTGTGAACCCAGCCAAAGGGTAACTAAACGTTCAATAAACTTCTGACATGTCACAGTAACATGTCAGAAGTTTTGATCTCTGGCGGTCCGAGCACTGAGGCCCCCACCAATCGCTAAAATGAAACTGCAGAAGCGCTCGTGTGAGCGCTGAGCCGCTTAGTTTCTGTTTGGCTTTTTGCGGAAAGCCTATGTAGCGGTGTACGGGCCCATAGGCTTTCTATTGAACCCGTACACTGCTACATTGATTTCCAGAAAAACAACAGAAACAAATCGACTCACACGATCGTTTCTGCCACTTAGTTTTACCGATAGGTGGGGTTCTCAATGCTCGGACACCATCCAATCAAAACTTCTGACATGTCATTATAAGTTTGTTTAGTTACCAATTAAAATGTAATGGATGTACTTCACTGAGCTTTGAGATATACAGTATCAGGTTTGTCCATTAGATCGTTTTTTGATTTTCAAGTAAATATATTTGGATTATGTAACCGCAGTTGGGTTAAGAGGTTTATTGATATAGGCCCCAATCATATGACCGTAATAAAGATTTCCCTGATTCGTGAACTGACTGGATCCTATCATGCTGTTGGCACTGACTATATGGCTCCAGTACGGAGCAGTAGTATGGCCGTGTGCATGAGCCCTTACTGTCTTGCTTTGACTAACCAGGAAAGTATGTTTTCAAAATGTAGTACCCAACTGCAGCCACAGCATTCTTTATGGTTTTGAGAATGTTCACATTGTTCCTCTTAGGGTATGTTCACACACACTAATTACGGACGTAAATCGGGCGTATTAACCCCCGAATTACGTCCGAAATTACGGCTTGAATGCGTTGACAAACATCTGCCCATTGAAAGCAATGGGCTGACGTTTGTCTGTTCACACGAGGCGTATATTTACGCGCCGCTGTCAAAAGACGGCGCGTAAATAGACGCCCGCGTCAAAGAAGTGACCTGTCACATCTTGGGGCGTAATTGGAGCCGTTATTCATTGACTCCAATGAAAAGCAACGATAATGGACGCGGCGTTCAAGCGCCTGCACATGCCGTTACGGCTGAAATGACGGGGCTGCTTTCTCCTGAAGGTG
This sequence comes from Rhinoderma darwinii, assembly GCF_050947455.1. Lineage (NCBI taxonomy): Eukaryota > Metazoa > Chordata > Amphibia > Anura > Rhinodermatidae > Rhinoderma > Rhinoderma darwinii. The sequence goes on along the minus strand of NC_134690.1, from coordinate 205,622,007 downwards.
TGAATATATAAGTAAAAAATATTTTTGCTACATTTACCAAAACAGAACTAGTTGAAAGTGTTTGATAAACATCGTCACCTACGACTAATTAAAATGTTGCTTTTAAGAGAGGCCATTTGAGCTGTTTTTTGATAGGCTAATACGTGTTGTGATTTCACCCGCTCACCATCACTCGCTACTTTGTGTCTTTGTGAAACATTCTTTATGGAAAATGTTTACTCTATCACACGAAAATGGATTAAGGATGGTTTAAAGACTTTTTTTTGGGGCACATAGTCCATAGCTATTTATGGTTACTAAAGAAGAGTTATTGTATGTCTAAAATCATTACATCCCCTAGCGAACAAAGTTATATGAAACTAGACCATTTTTGTTGGAGTGTGAAGCTGAGAATAAAGTATTCTTCTCAAAACTAAAGTTAAAATTGTTATAGGTGCCATTAGCCTATTGCCCAAACACGAGGGAAGACTAGGAGATAAACTAGATATGTAATTTATGTGTCTTTGTTGTTTTGTTTCTTTTTTTATACCTCAGATTCTGATGGTGGTCAAGAGCAGCGAGCTAGAGTAAGTAATACCGAACTTCACATTAAAGGGACCAAATCAGGGACCAAATCAGATGGTAGCAGAATAAAGAGTTGACAATTTATATTATTAACACTTTTTCCATTTTAGGGTGTTAGGGGGAACATTCATTAAGATCTGTGTTTCATACGCCAGTCCTAATATAAAAAGTGTACGCTAAGCTCCACTTATTTTTAAGAGGCAGACTTGGTGTAAAAAGGCAAAAAGTCGCAAATTATTGCACAAATATGGTGTGCGCCACAATTTAGCACTTTTTTATATCATAATACTGGCATATAGCCATTGATAGATTCTCCCCAAAGTGTATTGACCCAAGTGCTGTAGTTGTAAATTGATATCTTAGGGTAGAGCTTGTTTATTCTTTCTTTTTCTAGTATAGAGAGTTGGCAAACACTGACCACTCAGTATGTATCACCCAAAATTATGTCTTGAAAATAAAAAAAACTGCATTATTTAATTATACATGGTACATTGTTGACTACATTGTGTGAACTACAACATATAAGGCCTAATGCAGGTGAAAATATTATGGTTCCGTACCATAAGAGATATATTAAGCCCTAATATTTCCCTCATAGACGTCTATGGGACACATTTTTTCTGTCAGATTTTTTTTTTTAAATCTAAGTGAAAAAATGTGGCGTACTCCATAGTACACCATATTACGGAGGTATTCTCTCATAGAAGATTTTACTTCTGTGGGAGAATTTCTCCATAATAACGTGTTCTACTGAGGTACAAGCTCTGCTGTTTCATGAGACTTAAAGCTGATAGATGGACTGTGGATTGAGGAAGACGGGTACCCTAAGTGTCATTGAGCATCAAAGTATTTCTTGTATCTCCTGTAGGCAGACCTCAGGGTCAGCGGATTGTGTGAGCAAGCTCTAAAAATTCATAGTATTATACAACATCTCTTATAACACTGAGGGTATATTCACACGCACTGTTTTCAGATGTAATTCAGGCGTTTTACGCCTCGAATTACGCCTGAAAGACCACCCCTAATACGCCTACAAACATCTGCCCATTGCTTTCAATGGGAATTACCATGTTCTGTTCCTACGAGCCTTTATGTTACGCGTCGCTGTCGAAATAAGGCGCGTAAAAAGACGCCCGCAAAAAAGAAGTGCATGTCATTTCTTGGGACGTTTTTGGAGCCGTTTTTCATTGACTCTGGAAAATAGCTCCAAAAACGGCCATTAAAAACGCTGCGAAAATCGCGAGTGGCTACAAAAACGTCTGAAAATCAGGAGCTGTTTTTGCCTGAAAACAGCTCAGTATTTTCAGACGTTTTTGCTCACTGCGTCTGAACATACCCTTAAACTTATGGCACACCCGTCACTAATGCCTTTACTACAGAATACATACAAACCTTTCTGAGAGAGGTCTTTTACTATGCAAGATGTTGTCAAATACTGTACTGGCTTTGTACCAGGACACTGGTGGATATAAGTTGAAAAAAACATAACCAATTTATGACCTTTGGAAAAAATTGCTCTTTTTTCTAAAGCGGATGTGACACATTGTGTGACCCTCTCTGTGTATTACTACATTAAGTTTGAAAAATGACTGAAACTCATAACCAAGACCCAAACCTAACATATTTCAAAGTTATCCTTAGCCGGGTCCTGGAGCATTTGTGTTTCTTAGAACAGCATGTGTGTATTTGTATTATGTAAACAGGGTTTTTCAGGCATCACTGCAATATTTTCCACATCTCTCTTGTATGTCATTGCGGTTCAGTGCCTCTGTCACAGAAAAAAACTTTAAGCAATACAAGATTCTCACGCCATATCACAAAGAGAATATTATGGTCTTTCCCTCCTGTAAGCACATTTTTCCTTCAGCTGCAGAAAACGGGGATATTGTAAGAGGAAGACGTTTTCATCTATCCATGCAAGAAAAGGATGTTTTTGATTCTTTATGTTCTGTGAAAACATGTACATTAGTATATAAAAGCAACCATGGCTGATAATAAAGTTAAATGTTCCACATAAACCGAAAAGGAAAATAAATTAGTAAGTAGAAAGCAAAATAAATAAATATATATATTTATTACATATTCACAGCACTAACCCCAGAATTACTTTACATAGAGTATTTTCATAACTTCTTGTCAATCTGTAGAAGAATGTTACTTGCAAACAGAACCACTTAACTACAGATAATATAATAATATACATATTGGAGAATACTCATAATATACCATTAATTATTGATTTGACAGGAACGCAGTGAAATGGCTACAGATGTAGCCATCTTTATCGTGACTGATAACTTTCTGCAGCGTGATATCACACAACAAAAGTCATTGAAAAACTCAAGATAAGGGATCAAGTCACCGTTTATATAATGCGTTAAAGGTCAAGATAAAGACGGCTACATCTGTACACCTCTGGCCAATATGGATACTTAGAATTGTGTTATAAATCCCAATTACTATAGCAAGTAACACAATATTTTGTAAGGATGATGAGGTTGATGGTGAAGGTGGAATAACATCCATTTAAGTGGAGCGAAAATAAGAGCTTTTACGTGCTCCATCTGCGTGGGGGGGTGAAGAAAGAAAAGAAGGTATAGAAAGAAAAAAAGAAAGAGTTCTCTAAATATTGAACGCCAACAATAAATACCTAGACATGTCAGGAAACAGTTATAAAGACTATCATACTGCTGAGTGGTGCGATAGTCTGCTGAACTACTGTACCATACGGTGGATGCAACACATTGCACACTGGTGTAAAAAGTGTTGGTAAATGTTAGTAAATCAGTTATGCTGATGCACCCTTTTTTCCGAAACAAAAAAAAAGTTTATTTTGTGTCTAAAAAAGTGTTGGAAGTGCCTTCATAAATATGAGGCTTGTGTTGACAGTCTTTATTTTCAATGCAGTTGGATACCTTTATTATTTTATAGCAGTTCACAAATGGGCAAATGAAAAATGTGGCTGCAGAAAGAATAAATAGGATCACCCCCAACCTTTCTCGCGCTACTGTCAAGCTTGTGATTAACTATATGGCTCTAAAAGGCTGGGTTCACATAGAGTTTTTTGCAGGCGGAAAATCTACCTCAAAATTCAGTTTGGAAGTTTGAGGCAGATTTTCCTCTGCCTGCCCGCCGATTATCGCGGCATTTTTCACGTCGTTTTTCGCCCCCGTGGCCATCGAGCAGGTTAAAACACTGCGAAATACGCTTTCTCTGCCTCCCATTGATGTCAATGGGAGGTCAGAGGCGTAAACGCACGAAGATAGGGCATGTCCCTTCTTTTTCCTGCAAGCCGGTATTTCCGCTCGTGGGAAAAAAACACCTCCGCCTGCCATTGAAATCAATGGAAGACATTTTCGTCCGTTTTTTGGCGCGTTTTCCAATGCGGTTTCCGCGTCAAAAAACGTGTCAAAAAAACTCTGTGTGAACTGGGCCTAAGGGTATGTTCACACACTGAGTCAAAAACATCTGAAAATACGGAGCTTTTTTCAAGGGAAAACAGCTCCTGATTTTCAGATGTTTTTTTAAGCCACTCGCGATTTTCGCTGCGTTTTTCGTTTTTTATGGCCGTTTTTGGAGCTGTTTTTAATAGAGTCTATGAAAAACAGCCCCAAAAAAGTCCCAAGAAGTGACCTGCACCTCTTTTTTGCGGCCATTTTTTTACGCGGCCGTTTTTCATAAGGGTATGTTCACACGCACTGTTTTCAGATGTAATTTGGGCGTTTTACACCTCGAATTACGCCTGTAAAACGGCTTAATTACGCCTACAAACATCTGCCCATTGCTTTCAATGGGTTCTACGGTGTTCTGTTCCCACGAGGTGTTATTTTACGCGTCGCTGTCAAAATACAGCGCGTAAAAAGACGCCTGCGAAAAAGAAGTGCATGTCAATTCTTGGGACGTTTTTGATCCGTTTTTCATTGACTCCATTGAAAAACAGCTCCAAAAACGTCCGTAACATACGCCGCGAAAAACGCGAGTTGCTACAAAAACGTCTGAAAATCAGGAACTGTTTTCGCCTGAAACCGTTCCGTATTTTCAGATGTATTTTTCTAAGTCGTGTGAACATACCCTAACAGCCGCGTAAAATAACGGCCTGTCGGAACAGAACGCCGTTTTTCCATTGAAATCAATGGGCAGATGTTTGGAGGCGTCCTGCTTCCAATTTTTCAGCCGTTTTTGGGGAGTTTACGGCACGAAAAATGGCCGAAAATAGGCCGTGTGAGCATACCCTAAGTGACAAAAATGAAAACGAATTCTTACTAATGAAAAATTCACTCCATCAGTCATGACAACTAAAGGGTTACAAAAACATATCTGCTTTCTTCCAAATATAGTGTCACACTTGTCCACTTGTTTGTGTGGTATTGCAGCTCAATTCCTTTCACTTCAATGGGGATGAGCTGTAATACCAAACACAACCCATGGACAGTTGTGGTGCTATTTCTGGAAGAAAGCAGCTATGTTTTTCTAACACTAGACAACCTATTTTAAATACTATGATTACTAGAAGCCATGGCAGTTTTAAATAGCAAAATGTTTTACATCAGCAATATTCCTACGTGAGCCACCAGGGTTACAAACATTGAGAATGTGGCACCTCTACTTTCTTTAGCCATGCTTATTATGTGCTCTCTACCTAGGGACAATCCATCAGCAAGGCATTGACAGCTGCTGACGGTTTCCCTGCAGATTTGTAATTAAAACAAATGTTACAAGTCCTGTTTTTTAAAATGTGCTGACAGAATTATAAAAACTGACCTTTACTTTAAAGAATGGAACTTTTATCATTTCAATTCCTCATGCACATGACCGAGCCGTGTGTAGGAGGCTGTGTGGCTAACATGAAATCCCATGCGGCTACAGAGCATCAAGGATTTTATGTCAGTGTATCATCCTCCATCGGTGCCCTATATATAAAGCTAGAATAGCTTCGTACATACAGCATCAGATGGAGCATGTAAAAAAAATATTTCTGTCTGATTTGTATGGAAGCTGACAGGAGCTGTAGCTAGCAGGGGGGCAGGGGGGCGATGGCCCCGGGTCCACTGAGATGGGGGGGCCCAGGGGTGGTTTGGGATGGTCACCCAGCTGTGGCATGTCTCATTTAAACTGTATCTGTGTCCTCTGGACATAGATACAGTTGAATACAATGCTGGAGCAGGGAGCCATCTGCTCCCTACTCTTTCATTTAATGTTTAACACCGATCGTGAGTGGCTCGGCAGATACAGGCGCAATGCAGTGACTGTCTGCGCCGAGCCACACAGAACACAGACTGAAGGAGCAGAGGGATTTCCTCCACTTGTCGTGGGAACGGCGTTAGGGTAGCATTTATTTTAGAATTTTTTATTAGGCACCGTGGAGGCGTTATGATGGCTTTATACTGTGTGTTGGGTTAGCAATGGGGTCATTATACTGTGTGGGGGCAGCTATGGGGGTATTATATTGTGTGGCGGCAGCAATGGGGCATTATACTTTGTGGGGGCAGCTATGGGCGCATTATTATCATTTGTGGGGAGGCACTATAGGGACATTATACTGTGTGTGGGGAAGCTATGGATCCATTATACTGTGTGTGTGGGGCAGCTATAGGGGCATTATACTGTGTGGAGGCACTATAGGGGCATTAAACTGTGTGGGGGCACTATAGGGGCATTATTCTGTGTGTGGAAAGGCACTATAGTGGTATTATACTTTGTGCGGAGAGGCACTACAGGGGCATTATACTGTGTGTGGAGAGGCACTATAGGGGCATTATACTGTGTGTGGAGGGGCACTATAGAGGCATTATACTGTGTGTGGACCACTGAGTGGCATTATACTGTGTGGGGAGGCACTATAGGGACATTATACTGAGTGGGGAGATACTATACCGTCAATGGAAGTTACGTAAAAATCGTAGACGTTACAGAAATAGCGTAGCACCCATTCACTTCTATTTAAGCTTACAGAAACGGAGTTGCACAGAAAACTTTGCTGTTTACGTCTGACCCCACCGGATGTGCCTCTGCAGTTGTAAACATGCTGTCACGTTGCGGGTTTATGGACCCACTAGGCCGTACCACCGTAGCGGGGAGGCAGCTGGCCAAACAACAGGGAACCCCTTCAATACAATGTCCCGCACAAGGGTACCTGGATAGTCCAGACAGTGGCCGCAGCTCTGGCATTGATGGAGATGGGTGCAGCAAGTAACGCCAAACGTGGCGGATGACACAGGTGCCGCAGGTTGCGCCAGACGTGGCAAATTTCACTGGACGTGGCAGATAACACAGGACGTGGCGAATGACACAGATGCCACAGGTTGCGCCAGACATGGTGAATTCCTCTGGATGTGGCAGGTGACACAGGACGTGGCACGACTCCGACACTAGTAGGCACAGGAACAAGAACAGCACGGGATACAGGAACAGGTAACAGGGCACGGGTAACAACTGGAACGGGAAACACTAAGGGACCATTTGCAAGACAGACTTGGGAATAACTAACTACGCTCAGGCAAGGATCAGAAGGGATGGAGCCTTCTTATAGACCAGGAAATAATGGGCAGTTGATGATGATGATTTCCTCTCTTGCACGCGCTGGCCCTTTAAGGCCGGGCACGAGTGTGCGCGCGCACCCTACGGGACACAGCAGACCGGAGTGGAAGTGAGCGCTGGCGTCTCCTAGGAAGGAGATGGGGATCAGCGCTCACGGATCCATGGCTGCGGGAGTCGGGAGGTGAGTAAACCCGACGGCCCGTGGCCATGGACGCTACACATGCATTGGGGGTCCACTGGGTAGAGGCCCACTCATATATTTTTGCCCCCCTGTGCTAAATCCCTAGCTATATCTCTGGAGCTGACTAAAAAAAAAAACATATGCCTTCATATAAAATCGAAGGCATAGGGAGGTACAATATAGCCAGTGCACTCAGAGGAGTAGCTAGGCTTTTCTTCACCCAGGGCAAAGATTCACTTTGGTGCAACCCCACATCTGAAACTTATTATTTCCACCAATAAATCTAACAACTTAATATTTAACATTATGGAATTTGATGTACGTAAACAGAGTTTTATACATATATTGCAAGCCAGGCAATGGCACAGATTCCTGGTCTGGGTAAGAGGATTCATCAGAGGAATGCTGGAAGGCGATTGGGTGCTGCATCAGCTGCTTTTGTAAAGTAAAAGACGCTGCTGTGTTAGGTCCCCTGCACACGGCCGTGCCTGAAATCACGGTCTGGGATTGCGGGCACAGCCGGCCGCCAATGGCCGCGGACAGCCGCACACATTTTCGGCACAGGCTCCCATATAAAGTATGCCAGCACGGCCTGTAAAAAACAAAAGATAGGATATTTTCTATCTTTTGCGGTACACTTCTACTGCCTGGACACCTTCCCGTAAATAAACAGGAAGGTGTCCGTGGACAACAGAAGTGAATGGGTCCGTAATTGGGGATGATTTTACGGTTGTGTGCATGGGGCCTCAGTTTAAGAAAGCAGCTGATGCTGCAGGTGTCCAACCCGGCACACTCAATAATGATTTGTAACTGTGCGCAGGGTCAATTCTAGCTTTTTCTGCTGCCTGAAGTGAACATTCAAATAGTGAATCCCCCAGACCTTGATTGAGATCCCCTTGGCAATTCTATGTCACTACATGCCTTCTCCAACTCTCGTGGATGCTACGTTGCCTTGTGAAATATGCTTCTTAGGCATGCGGTTGCAGCAATGAAGCCGGGCACAGTACCTCTCGCTGCACTGTACATGGCCAAAGAGTATAAGGCAATGGCGCATCCATGAGAGTTAGGTAATTAGCATACAGTGTGTGACTTCACTGCATCTAAAAAATACATACAAGGGCATTATTGAAGATATTATCTGGTCATATATGCATGGTGGTGGTTTAAGAGACTAAAGCAATCTTGCAGGTTCCCTACAAATATATAATAAAGTACAACAATTCCAGCTGCTCTGAAATTTTGTATCCTTATAAATATGTCCTACATAAATACAGTACCATAACCAAGCTTAGTACATAAATAGAGCACCAGATCCAAGTTCAGTACATAAATACAATACCAGAACCAAGCTCAGTACTTTAAGGGTATGTGCACACGTAGTGACCAAAAACGTCTGAAAATCCAGAGCTGTTTTCAAGGGAAAACAGACCCTGCTTTTCAGCCGTTTTTTGACCAACTCGCATTTTTCGCTGCGTTTTTCGCGCCGTTTTCGCTGCGTTTTTTACGTCAGTTTTTGGAGCTGTTTTCATTGGAGTCTATGAGAAAACAGCTCCAAAAACGTCCAAAGAAGTGTCCTGCACTTCTTTTGACGAGGCTGTATTTTTACGCGTCGTCGTATGACAGCTGTCAAACGACGATGCGTAAATAACAGGTCGTCTGCACAGTACGTCGGCAAACCCATTCAAATGAATGGGCAGATGTTTGCTGACGTATTGTAGCCCTATTTTCAGACGTAAAACGAGGCATAATACGCCTCGTTTACGTCTGAAAATAGGTCGTGTGAACCCAGCCTTATACAGCACAAGAACGATGCTCAGCACATAAATACAGTACCAGAACCAAGCTCAGCACATATACAATGCACCAGAACCAAGCTCAGTACATAAATATAACACCAGAATTATCACAAAGGGTCTGTGGACCCACTGGGCCATACCGCCTTGGCGGTAAGGCAGCTGGCCAACAGGGAGCAGGTGAGAGTCTATAGTTCTATAGGTACCTGTGGCAGCTCAGACAGCAGCCGGGCAGGTTCGGCTGGGACTAGGTAGCAGGCGGACGTCAGGCGAGGTGAAGCAGGTAAGACGTGGATTCAGCACGGCACGACTTTGGCACAGCTCAGTGCTAGACCGGGAATGTATGGAATGCTAGGAACAGGAACTGGAACAGGTACAGGGACTGGAACATGGACTGGAACAGGTAACACACTAGGAGGCCATCACATAGACAAACTAGGGAACACAACAACGCTCAGGCATCGAACTAGGGGGCTGGACCGCTCTTATAGTCCAGGGTACTCAAGGGTCAAAGTTCCTCCACAATGTCCGGTGCGTGCACTGACCCTTTAAGGGCGGGCACGAGCGTGTGCGCGCACCTTACGGGATCTGGCTGAGGTGAGTGGACGCGAGCACTGGCATGTCCTGAGGAGGAGGCTAGGGCCAGCGCTTGCCAACTGGTGGCTGCGGCTGTCAGGGGAAGGTTGGAGCTGATGGCTTGCAGTCACGAACATTACAAGAAGCAAGCTCAGTACATATATACAGCACCAGAACAAAGCTATGTACATAAATACAGCACCAGAACAAGGCTCAATACATAAATACAGCAGCAGACCCAAGCTCAGTACATGAATATAGCACCAGTACCTCTCGCAGCACTGTTCAGTCCCCCCTGTAGATGCACGCATTGCCCCTGTAGATAGTGCCACAAACATGCAGTGGCCCTCTAAAAAAGTGCCACACACACATACACAGTTCCTCTGTAGAGTGTGTCACACAATGCCCCCTATATAGAGTGCCACACACAGTTCCCACTGTAGATAGTGCCACACTACGTGCCCTCTAGATAGTGACACACACACAGTGCCCCTGTAGATAGTGCCACATAAACTGTGCCTCTGTAGATACTGCTGCACACATAGTGCCACTGTAGAAAGTGCCACACACAGTGCCACTGCAGAAAGTGCCACACACACAGTGCCCCTGTAAAATTCACCCCACTGTGACACCTGTAGAAAGTGCCACACACAGTTCCCACAGTAGATAGTTCCACACAGTGCCTACTAGATAATGCCACAAACAGTGCCCCTGTAGATACTGTTACACACAGTGTCCATGTAGAAAGTGCCACATACACACACACACACACACACACACACACACTAACACACACACTCAAAGTGCCTCTGTAGAGCATTTCACACAGTGCCCCCTATAGGGAGCGTCACGTCACACACAGTTCCCTCTGTAGATAGTGCCACACAGCGTGCCCTATAGATAGCGACACACACAGTGTCTCTGTAGATACTGTAGCACACATAGTGCCCCTGTAGAAAGTGCCACACACAGTGCAGATGTAGAGAGTGTCATATGCAGTGCCCACTGTAGATAGTTTCACACACACAGTGCTACCTTTAGATAGTGCCAAACACACAGTGCCCCTGTAGAAAGTGTAATACAAAGTGCCCCTGTACAGTGCAACAAAGTGCCCCCTGAAGAAAGTGCCACATACACTTCCCACTGTAAATAGTGTCACACAAAGTGGCCACTAGATAGTGGGGTTGTTACAATTCCCGAATTTTTACTTCGATACCGATACTTCTTATAGTACTGCGATTCTCGATTTATGTTATCCACCACTTCCAGTGCCACAACTAAATTTACCAGTGACAGTGTGGCTGTGAAAATGAAAAAGCAATGTTTTTTTACTTTATGAATTTGAAAACAATCTGTCACTTGGACGTAGACTGATGCTACACGGCGCTGTGTAACTGCTTGACACAAAAAAATATGCTAATTTTTGGTGGCACTTCCATTAGCAATTAGATCAGCAGGCAGCGACACACTATCAGCACCAGGATTTACATTTAAATTAAAATCCATTTATTTGAAAAAAAAATAATACTTGGATATAGACTGAACTATAACGGCGCTGTGTAAATGTTTGACGTAGAGCAATACTACCATTTTTGGTGGCACATTAAAATATATGCAAAATAATGAGTGACGTGACGTCTGTGAAGTCTGTATCAGCAGGTAGCGGGACTCTTTCAGCATTAGGCTTAATATTATTGAAAAAGATTTGTGAATAATGTGATAAAGCTTAGTGATTCTTGTCCGTGTGCTGTACGTTGAAATCACTCACAGCACACGGACCCATTGATTTCAATAGAGCTATTCACAGATGCGTGAGTTTTCACGCAGCGAGTGTCCGTTGCGTGAAATTGCATGACCTATATTGGTGCTTTTTCAAAGAATTCAATATGTGCATGAAAACCACGGACAGCACACGGACGCACATCCGTGTGCTGTCTGTGTTTCACGCATCAATTACTTTTTACGCGCTTAAATCTGTTATGCTTGTGTGAATGTAGCCTAACTTTCTATTCTCTAATCTCTTCTCACTATGAAACACGCTCACTGACACTAATCCACCTCTATCTGTATTCTGTTTTACTATATCTCTATTGGACGTTCTTTCTCTCCTCTCTGTATACCCACAGCAGCATTTCCTGGTTTAGAGTGGCTATGACTTATATAACGGTCATACACTGAGTAATCCATTGACTCACACCGTATACCCATCATGGTTGCCTGTGCTAGAGGGAGGGCTTCTTTTTCTGATCTTTAATATTACAGCCGTCATTTCAGCACTTCATGAAATATTTGAAATTTGTAACAAATTTAATTAGTTTAAAATCGATTTGCTCATCTCTTATGATTAGCAAGAAAAGAAAATCTAAATGTAACCTGTGAAATACCCATAGGTTGCTATGGGCCACAGGCATGCCAGTAGCGTGCCTTTTGGAAAGTATAGTCTACCAGACTATTCAATACTGCAAAACAATCGTATACATTAGTAAATAGTTGCTAATTACCATACCCCATATGTCTACTTGAACATCCTTTTATTTTATTTTTCTAGGACGTTACAAGCCTTAGAACTTTAGCAGCAATTTCTCACATTTTCAAGAAAATTTAAAAAGGCTATTTTTTCAGGGGCCAGTTCAGTTGTGAAATGACTTTGAGGCACTGGCGTAGCTATAGGGGTCGCAGCGGTCGCAATTGCGACCGGGCCCCGAAGCCAGGGGGGCCCACGGCCCCCCGCACCACATCAATAAAAAGTTACTATAGTAACTCGGGCCGCGGGCCCCTGTTACTATAGTAACATACTTTACTTACCTTCCTGGTTCCGGATCGCAGCGGAGGTCCTGACGTCAAGCGCTGTGCGCAGCGCATGACGTCACAGCGCTATGCGCCGCGCACAGCATCGAGACGACAGAACTCCCGCCGCGGCCGAAGAGGAAGGTAAGGTTAGCCCTGACTGGCGGGGTCCGACTCCCGGGACCCGCCAATCAGCTGTTTTGAAGGGGCCACAGCACTCGTACGAGAGCTGCTCCCCTTCATTCCTGTCACTTCATTCCGGTCACACTGTGAATCCGTGTCGGCGATTCACAGTGTGAGCGAGTAGTGAAATGAAGGGGAAGCAGCTCTCGTACGAGTGCTGCGGCCCCTTCAAAACAGCTGATTTGCGGGTCCCGAGAGACACATCAGCTATTGATGGCCTATCCTGAGGATAGGCCATCAATGTTTAAGGACTGTACAACCCCTAAGCCTACGATGTAGCAGGCTTAGGGGGCCCATGAGACAGGATCACATATTGTGTGATCCTGTCTGCTGGGCCCTGTATCTAAGCCAATCACATGGTAGGCTTAGATACATGGCCCATGCGTGATCCTGTCTGCTTGGCCCTGTATCTAAGCCAATCACATGGTAGGCTTAGATACATGGCCCATGCGTTATCCTGTCTGCTGGGCCCTGTATCTAAGCCAATCACATGGTAGGCTTAGATACATGGCCCATGCGTGATCCTGTCTGCTGGGCCCTGTATCTAAGCCAATCACATGGTAGGCTTAGATACATGGCCCATGCGTGATCCTGTCTGCTGGGCCCTGTATCTAAGCCAATCACATGGTAGGCTTAGATACATGGCCCATGCGTGATCCTGTCTGCTGGGCCCTGTATCTAAGCCAATCACATGGTAGGCTTAGATACATGGCCCATGCGTGATCCTGTCTGCTGGGCCCTGTATCTAAGCCAATCACATGGTAGGCTTAGATACATGGCCCATGCGTGATCCTGTCTGCTTGGCCCTGTATCTAAGCCAATCACATGGTAGGCTTAGATACATGGCCCATGCGTGATCCTGTCTGCTGGGCCCTGTATCTAAGCCAATCACATGGTAGGCTTAGATACATGGCCCATGCGTGATCCTGTCTGCTGGGCCCTGTATCTAAGCCAATCACATGGTAGGCTTAGATACATGGCCCATGCGTGATCCTGTCTGCTGGGCCCTGTATCTAAGCCAATCACATGGTAGGCTTAGATACATGGCCCATGCGTGATCCTGTCTGCTGGGCCCTGTATCTAAGCCAATCACATGGTAGGCTTAGATACATGGCCCATGCGTGATCCTGTCTGCTGGGCCCTATATCTAAGCCAGTCACATGGTAGGCTTAGATACATGGCCCATGCGTGATACTGTCTGTGGGACCCTGTATATAAGACTACCACACTGTAGGTTTAGATACAGGGCCCCAGCACACAGTAATCTTATACTGTATAAGATTACTGTCTGCTGGACCCTGTATCTAAGCCTACGTTGTGGTAGGCTTAGATACAGGGTCCCACAGACAGTATCACACATGGGCCCTGTATCTAAGCCTAACACACGTGTTACTAATCATTTTTTGTGTGTTTTCTTACAGGTTCGGTCGTTGGATTACGTCGGATTCCAGGACTACTTCGATGACAGCTTTTTTTTTATTATCAATAAAATGGTTAATGAGGGTCGTGTGGGTTTTTTTTTATTTCAATAAAATATTTTTTCTATGTCTTTGTGGTTTTTTTTAAACTATATTACTACCGCCTTAGTAATGGCCGCCGGCTGATTGACAGCATCCATTGCTAAGGCGGGGCTTAGTGTTAGCCGGTGCAGAGGCCAACACTAACTCCCTTTATTACCCCGGTACCCACCGCCACCAGGGGTGCTGGGAAGAGCCGGGTACCATCCAGTACCTGACCATCTGTAGTGATGGTCGGCCACTGGGGTGGCCGCAGGCTGGTATTATCAGGAGGGGAAAGGCCAAAAACAGTGGCCCTTCCTACCCTGGTGATGCTAGGCTGCTGCTGCTTTATTGTATCTGGCTGGTTATGAAAAATGGGGGGGACCCCACGTCATTTAAAAAAAAATAATTAAATAAATAATTGGAAAGAACGATGTCGTGTCCCCCCCAATTTTCATAACCAGCCAGATACAACACGGCAGCAGCAGGCAGCATTACAAGGGTGGGAAGGGTCACTGTTTTTGTCCTTCCCCAGCCTAATACTACCGGCGTGCGGCCACCCCGGTGCCTGCCCGTCACTACAGATGGTCGGGTACTGGTTCGTACCCGGCTCTTCCCAGTACTCCTGGTGGCGGTGGGTGCCGGGGTAATAATGGGGGTTAGTGTAGCCTCTGCACCGGCTAACATTAAGCCCCGCCTTAGTAATGGAGGTTGTCAATCAGCCAGCGGCCATTACTAAGGCGGTGATAATAAAGTTTAAAAAGATACAAGCACATAGAAAAAATATTTTATTGAAATAAAAAAACACAACCCTCATTAACCATTTTATTGAGAATAAAAAAAAACGCCGTCATTGAAGTCCTCAAATCCGAAGTCCAACAACCGGACATGTAAAAAAACACAAACACACAAAAATAATCAGTAACACATAAAGAAGCAAAATTATTATTCTTACCTATCCTGGGTCCAGCGCTGGAGCCGCAATGTCAGCGAGCTGGGCCCTGTATCTAATCCCATCATGTGTGATACTGTCTGCTGAGCTGTGTATCTAATCCAATCATGTGTGATACTGTCTGCTGGGCCCTGTATCTAATCGTATCTTGTGTGATACTGTCTGCTGAGCTGCTGTATCTAATCCTACCATGTGTGATACTGTCTGCTGAGCTGTGTATCTAATCCTATCATGTGTGGTACTGTCTGCTGAGCCACTGTATCTAATCCTATCATGTGTGATACTGTCTGCTGGGTCACTGTATCTAATCCTATCATGTGTGATACTGCCTTCTCAGCCACTGTATCTAATCCTATCATGTGTGATACTGTCTGCTGGGCCACTGTATCTAATCCTATCATGTGTGATACTGTCTGCTGAGCCACTGTATCTAATCCTATCATGTGTGATACTGCCTTCTGAGCCACTGTATCTAATCCTATCATGTGTGATACTGTCTGCTGAGCTGTGTATCTAATCCTATCATGTGTGATACTGTCTGCTGAGCTGTGTATCTAATCCTATCATGTGTGATACTGTCTGCTGGGCCACTGTATCTAATCCTATCATGTGTGATACTGCCTTCTGAGCCACTGTATCTAATCCTATCATGTGTGATACTGTCTGCTGAGCCACTGTATCCAATCCTATCATGTGTGATACTGCCTTCTGAGCTGTGTATCTAATCCTATCATGTGTGATACTGTCTGCTGAGCTGTGTATCTAATCCTATCATGTGTGATACTGTCTGCTGAGCCACTGTATCTAATCCTATCATGTGTGATACTGTCTGCTGGGCCACTGTATCTAATCCTATCATGTGTGATACTGCCTTCTGAGCCACTGTATCCAATCCTATCATGTGTGATACTGCCTTCTGAGCTGTGTATCTAATCCTATCATGTGTGATACTGTCTGCTGGGCCACTGTATCTAATCCTATCATGTGTGATACTGCCTTCTGAGCCACTGTATCTAATCCTATCATGTGTGATACTGTCTGCTGGGCCACTGTATCTAATCCTATCATGTGTGATACTGCCTTCTGAGCCACTGTATCTAATCCTATCATGTGTGATACTGTCTGCTGAGCTGTGTATCTAATCCTATCCATAGTTTATAGGTTCGTAGTGCTATAGATATGCTATGCTGTCTCCTATACACACATTTTTTTTTGGGCGGACACATATGTATTGGGGCTATTTCCCTGACATTTTAAGCCCTGAGGGTATGTTCACACGGCAGCGTCCGTTACGGCTGAAATTACGGTGCTGTAATGGCATGTGCGGGCGTCTTTCGCTGCGTCCATTACGGACGTAATTGGAGCTGTTTTTCTATGGAGTCCATGGAAAACGGCTCCATTTACGTCTGAAGAAGTGACAGGCACTTCTTTGACGCGGGCGTCTTTTTTACGCGCCGCCTTTTGATAGCGGCGCGTAAAAAAAAATGACCGTCGGCACAGAACATCGTAAGACCCATTCAAATGAATGGGCAGATGTTTGCCAACGCTTTTGAGCCGCATTTTCGGATGTAATTCAATGCTAAAACGCACGAATTACGTCCGTAAATAGTGTGTGTGAACCCAGCCTTAGTGACGCCCTGGCTGCTAGTGCTGCATTGTTGGGTCACTTAGGAGACCCAGTGATGCAGCTGAAAGCTGCGGACCGTCGGCCATGAGAAGTTTGCGGGGGGGGGGCCCAGTAAGAATTTTTGCATCGGGGCCCATGAGCCTGTAGCTACGCCCCTGCTTTGAGGGCCTTTTATTTATTAGAAACCCCCAATAAGTCACCCCATTTTAAAAACTGCACCGATCAAAGTATTGAAAATAGCATTTAGAAAGTTTCTTAACCCTTTAGACATTTCACAGGAATTGAAGCAAAGTAGAGGTGAAATATACACATTTAATTTTTTTTTCAGAATACATTTTTCAGCCAGTTTTTTTAAATATCGCCTGAGGGGACAAAACAGTGGAAACCCCCCACAAGTGACCCCATTTTGGAAACTACACCCCTTGAGGAAATTATCTAGGGGTATAGTGAGCATTTTCACCCCACAGGTATTTTGCAGAAATTATTGGCAGTGGGCCGAGAAAATGAAAATCAACAATTTTTCTAAGAAAATGTCGGCTTAGCTAATTTTTTCTCATTTCCACAAGGACTAAAGGAGAAAAAGCACCAAAGCATTTGTAAAACAATTTCTCCCGAGCAAAACAATATCCCATATGTGGTCATAAACAGCTGTTTGGACACACAGCAGTGCTTAGAAGGGAAAGAGTGCCATTTGGCTTTTGGAGCCCAAATTTAGCAGCAATGGTTTGCGGAGGCCATGTTGCATTTGCAAAGCCCCTGAGGGACGAAAACCGTGAAAACGCCCAAAAAGTGACTCCATTTAGGAAACTACACCCCTTGAGGAATTCATCTAGGGGTGTAGTGAGCATTTTTGACCCGACAGGTGTTTCATAGATTTTATTATGATTGGGCAGTGAAAATAAAAAAAATATATTTTTCTTCAATAAGACGTAGGTTTAGCTCAAAATGTTTAATTTTCTCAACAAATAAAGGAAAAAATGAACACCAACATTTGTAAAGCAACTTCTCTAGAGTACAGAAACACCCCATATGTGGTCATAAACTGCTGTTTGGGCACACGGAAAGGATCAGAAGTGAAGGAGCGCCATTTGGCTTTTGGAGTGTAGATTTTGCTGGATTGATTTCTTGGCACCATGTCGCTTTTTCAAAGCCCCTAAGGTACCAGTACAGTGGAAACTACCCAAAAGTGACTCCATTCACAAAACTACACCATGTGAAGAATTAATCTAGGGCTGTAGTGAGCATTTTAACCCCCACAGGTGTTTGATATAATTTATTAAAATTGGGCAGTGAAAATGAAAAAAAAAACCTTTTCTTCAATAAGATGTAACTTTAGCTAAACAAATTTCATTTTCTCAAAAAATAAATGAAAAAAAGAACCCAACATTTGTAAAGCAATCTCTCCCGTGTATGGCAATACCCCATTTGTGGTCATAAGCTGCTTTTTGGGCACATGGCGAGGCTCAGAAAGGTAGGAGCGCCATTTGGCTTCTGGAGTGCAGATTTTGCTGGATTGGTTTCTGGGCGCTATGTCGCATTTGCAAAGCCCCTGTGGGACCAAAAGAGTGGAAACCCCCAGAAGTGACCCGATTTTGGTAAACTACACTCCTCAAGGTATTCACCAGGGGTGTAGTGAGAATGTTAACCCCACAGGTGTTTTGCAGAAATTAGTGTGCACTCGATGTTGCAGAGTGAAAATGGGATTTTTTTTGCATAGATATGCCAATATGTGGTGCCCAGCTTGTGCCACCATAACAAGACAGCTCTCTAATTATTATGATGTGTTTCTTGGTTTTAGAAACACCCTACATATGGCCCTAATTTTTTGCCTGGACATTTGACCACACTCAGGATTGAAAGAGTACCATGCGAAATTGAGGCATAATTTGGTGATTTACAAAGTATTGGTTCACAATTGCAGAGCCTGATGTGTAATAATAAAAGAAACCTCTGAAATGTGATCCCATTTTGGAAACTACACCCCCTCAAGGCATTTATTAAGGGGTGTATTGAGCATTTTCACCACACAGGTCTTTTCCATAAATTATTGGGCTGCGGATGGTGCAAAGTAAAAATGTTAATTTTTCCCTAGATATGCTATTTCAATGGCAAATATGTGGTGCCCAGCTTGTGCCACTGGAGACACACACCCCAAAAATTGTTAAAAGGGTTCTCCCGGGTATGGCGATGCCATATATGTGGAAGTAAACTGCTGTAGGGTTCAGAGGGGAGGGAGCAACATTTGGCTTTTGGAGCGTGGATTTGCTTGGTATTAGATTTGTTTGAATATTGCTGGTGTTTCCATTTATAATGTGGGGCATATGTAAGCTGGGCAGAGTACATCAGGGGCATAGTCAGGTGGTATAATAATTGGGTTATTAAAAAACAGTAAAATAATCCATAGATGTGTGTTACGCTGTGACACAATCCTTTCTGCACAGGCTGGTGTCACACTGATAAATGTCCTTTCTTATCCCCCTTTTGGTCCACACTCTGCACCTTTGCAGTTTGGGGAATTTTGCTGGGAAAATGTTGTCCTGGTATAATACGGGCACCCTCGCTTCCAGCAGATATGTTTGGGTTCTACCCTTCCTGGTTCCCTAATTTTAGGGCCTTGATAAATCGCCCTTTGAAACAGAAGAAATGTTCCCCTCAGGCCTGCACTACTGCATATTTTTCTTTCCTGACTTATTTGAACCTTAAATAATTTATTTTTTCATAGACGTAGTGGTATGAGGGCTTTTTTTTGCGGGATGAGCTGTAGTTATTATTGGTACCATTTTGGGGTACATGCGACTTTTTGATCACCTTTTATCCTATTTTTTGGGAGGCCAGGTACACAAAAAACAGCAATTCTGGCATATTTTTTTTAGGTTTTTTTATACAGCGTTCACCATGCGTTATAAGCTACATGTTCACATTATTCTGCGGGTCAGTACGATTCTGGCGATACCTAATTTATAGCACTTTTTTATGTTTTACAACTTTTTGCACAATAAAATTACTTTTGTAAAAAGAATGTCTTTTTTCTGTCGCCAAGTTGTGAGAACCATAACTTTTTAATTTTTCCGTTGACGGAGCTATATGTTTTTTGCTTTTTGCAAGATGAGCTATAGTTTTTATTGGTACCATTTTTGGATACATGCGACTTTTTGATCACTTTTTATTCCAATTTTTGTAGGGCAAAGTGACCAAAAAACTGAAATTCTGGGATTGTTTGTTACGGTTTTTTTTTAACGCCCTTCACCGCGTGGAATAAGTAACATAACATTTTTATAGTTCAGGCCGTTATGGACACGGCGATACCAAATATGTATAGTTTATTTTTTTCAATAATAAAGGACCTGATAAGGGAAAAAGGGCGATTGTATTTTATTTTATTACTTCAAACTTTTAATATACTTTTTACAACTTTTTTTTTACACTTTTATTTACACTTTTCTTTAGTCCCGCTAGGGGACTTGAAGGTCCAGCTGTCAGATTATTTTTCGAATATATTGCACTATGTAATGCAATGTATTAGATCTGTCAGTAATTCACTGACAGCAAGCCGATTAGGCTTCGCCTCCGGAGGGCGACTAATCTGCTTCCGTAATGGCAGAGCACAAGGCCATTGTTAGGCCTCCTGCTGCCATAGCAGCAGTCGGCAGCCCTGCTATAGCGATCGCTGCATCTAAGGGGTTAATGGCAGGAATCGGAGCTAGCTGCCATTACAGCAAGTAGAAAATATACAAAATAAATTGGTCCGCTCACCACTCATTTAAAGTAAGGACGCCACATTCCATGTTTGATCGGTGCATGGGCAAGAGAGCTACGTCGGGAGTAGGTAGAAATCCAGGGGAAAAAGTTAGTGGTCCAGTACACGATATGATATGAAAAAATACAAAACTGTTTATTTAAGTCAAAATTAAAACAAGAAGTTAAAAATCTCAGGGAGAGAACGCCTACGCGTTTTGAACTTTTTAGTTCTTAATTATAGCTACTCTTTACTGTATAGGATCAATATATAGACTCCAAACAGTGTTGTAACAAGGGCTGGGAGCTGTTTACACCACAACTGTCCCCCCATATCATCTAGGCAGCTCTATGATAATCCATATACCACAAATAGACAAATAAGAGCCTTTAACGCCAATGTATATATAAAAGTTTAAATCTTTATTACACAAACACTATAAATAATTTAAATAACATAAAGAGACAACTCTAGTATAATAAGCGGAGACCGCACCAAATATTGTTACTACCTATTATCCAAGGGTAGCTATATGACTATTTCAGTAAGCATCTAATTCAAAATCATCATAGCAGTAGTACACCATTCCTCAAAAGTGGGGAGAGCATCGCTGACAGCCACCACAGCGGGCATGCGCACAACGGCACCAGAATCTGAGTATAGAACCCTACATCAATGCATTACGCCAATCGGTCCCCTCCTCCTCCCACTATAGATTGTATTGACAATGTACTTGTTAGTGAACCCAGTAGCCATAGCTATATAGCTATAGATATAGTCAAAAACTGACTCTTCATATTTCTATGTGTATCTGTTATATAGAGGGCTATAAATGTGTTTGCAGTGAGAAGATTATTTAATATGTATTAACTAGTATATATGTATGTTAATGTTGAAAAACGGAGTGGTAAGAAATTACGGCCACTCTCATTTGTGTACATGAAAACGTGTATGTGCGAGCTTTTATGATTATAATATGAAGAAAAAAAGAAAAGAAAAGGAAACATAAACAACCAGTGTATGTTACAGAATCGTGCCACCAAGAGAATGATACTGTTAATGGGGTACATAAATGACCCAAATGCAAGTCACAAACAGAAGAGGCATGTGCCATAAAATAAGAAAAGAAAAGAAAACTAGATGATGTGCAACAAAGATTAAATATAAGGTTTAAATAACAGACACAATACATAAGGTTAACCCATTCAATACTTGAATAAATCAATCGTGGACAATAAATAATCACCCCATTTATAAGATTAGGATACCCCATATATCAAATAGTTAAAGTATTGATTAGGTACATCAATACACACCCACGTAGCTTAAAAACATAATACTCCCAATACTCCCAATGTATACATATACCTCAAACAACCCAATTTATAAACAGTGATGAGATCATAGTATATATATTAAAGAATAAATCCATGTCACAAGGGTAAATATATGAATAAGTGATAATCACTGATAGTAGAACAGTAAAATACCCCCCCATATATACCAATAATAACACATTAATCAGATACGTCAATAGATACAAGGAAATGCATATACGACTAGTAACACTGAATTCACTTGGTTCTATAACCAACTGAAAGAATGCTGTATATATCCGATCATATAGATACTCATAGGAATACATTGCACACATTAAATGTTAGTGCCCGTATGTTGAGATACACATCACAAGGAAGGAATATTTGCACACTGCCCAAGCATAACAAATACAATTTCCATACAGTGGAGATGAGAGGACAGATGTTGTACAAATTGCCCCACGAGGATCCAAAATATACCGGCCCAATCCACGAAGCAAGATAACGGGTACTTGATATATCACATATAATGCCTAATAGACTGGACATATAGAGCAACACAAAATTAAAATACAAAAAATATAAGATAAAAACGGATGGACGGTAGAGATTGTCGAATAAGTTTTACAGAAATGGAACAAAGCTAAGATTTTCGTTAAGTCCCCTTGGTGTCATGGATCCCAGCATGACAATCCATTTGCATTCCCTTTGCGCCAAAACCTTCTTCGCATTCCCCCCCCCCCCCTGATGCCACAGTGTATCCTATCAATACCTTTAACCGAAAAAGTTCTCGGATTGCAGTCATGGTACCTCTTAAAATGCCGAGGTATGGTTTTCAGTTGTGTCGGGTCATCTACCTCCCTGGCCCCTAAAATATCACGTACATGTTCTCTAGTACGGATTCTCAGTTCTCGAGAAGTCAGTCCGATATATATCTTTGGGCACCCACATGTAGCATAGTAAATCACATGTGTCGTGCTACATGAGATATATTCACGGATATCAAAGTGACGTACTCCGTCTGCTGAGGAGAAATTAGTTGCCCTGTGAGATTCAGAAGTGTCAGAATTCTGAGTACACATGACATCCAGGCTGGAGGTCATGTATATTCATTATCAGGACACTTGTGTATGTGGCTGCACATCATTCTAGTAAGAACACTATGTGCTGTGTAAATGAATGGAGAGGAGTGCATGATGCTGATTGGTCACTGATTCTTCAGCATCATACACTTCTCTCCACAACGCCCAGTTAGTAAAACAAGTAAACACGCTCAGTTAAAAACACAATACACGCCCAGTTGGACATACGAATAAAAACACGCCCAGTTGCCCATTTCAAAGCTCATTTGCATATATATAAAATAGCTCATAACTTGGCCAAAAATTAACGTTTTTAAAAAAAACAAACAACTTTACTGTTATCTACATTGCAGCGCCGATCACATGCAATAGGCGATAGGGATTTGAGAATCTCGTGACAGAGCCTCTTTAAAGACCAGACCATTTTTTTCAAATCTGACATGTATCACTTGAAGTGGTAGTAACTTTGAAATGCTTTTATTTTTTCAAGCGATTCTGAGATTGTTTCCATGTGACACATTGGACTTTAAATTAGTGGTAAAATTTGGTCGACGCATTCAGTGTTTATTTATGAAAAACACCAAAATTTGGAGAAAAATTGCAAAAATTAGCGTTTTTTTAAGTTTAAATGTATCTGCTTGTAAGACAGATAGTAATACCACACAAAATAGCTACTAGTTCACATTTCCCATAAGTCTACTTTATGTTTGCATTGTTTTTTGATCGTCCTTTTATTTTTCTAGGACGTTACAAGGCTTAGAACTTTAGTAGCAATTTCTCATATTTCCAAGAAAATTTCAAAAGCCTTTTTTCAGGTACCGGTTCCGTTCTGAACTTCTTTTGAGGGCCTTATATACCATAAACCCCCTATAAATCACCCCATTTTAAAAATGGAACCCCTCAAAGTATTCAAAACAGCATTTAGAAAGTTTCTTAACCCTTTAGGCGTTTTACAAGAATTAAAGCAAATTAAAGGTGAAATTTACAAATGTCATTTTTTTTTTGCAGAAAATCAGTTTTAATCCATTTATTTTTTTTTGTAACACAGAAGGTTTTACTAGAGAAACACAACTCAATATTTATTGCCAATATTCTGCAGTTTTTAGAAAGATCCCACATGTGGCCCTAGCATGCTACTGGGAAGAAACACAGGCCTCAGAACCAAAGGAGCACCTAGTGAATATTGGGGCCTTATTGTGGAGCAAAACAAAAAAAACACCCCAAAAATACACCATTTGGCAGACTACATCCCTCAAGGAATTTATCAAGGGGTATAGTGAGCATTTTGACCCCACAGGTATTTTGCTGAATTTAGTGTAATTAGGCTGTGAAAATGAAAATCTACGTTTTTTCTAATAAAATGTCGTTTTAGCTCAGATTTTTCAATTTTTACAATAGATAAAGGAGAAAAAGAACACCAATATTTTTAAAGGAAACTCTTCTGAGTATGGCAATACTCCATATGTGGTAATAAACTGCTGTTTGGACCCACAGCATGGCTCAGAAGGGAAGGAGCACCATTTGGCTTTTGGAGCTCAAATTTTGCTTGATAGTTTTTCAGGTGCCATGTTTCATTTGCAAAGCCCATGAGAGGCCAAAACAGTGGAAACCCCCCAAAAGTGACCCCATTTGGGAAACTACACCCCTCAAGGAATATATCTAGGGGTATAGTGAGCATTTAGACCCAACAAGTCTTTTGCAGAATTTATTGGAATTTGGCCGTGAAAATGAAAATATACAATTTGTTCCACTAAATTGTACAATGTCTTCATTTTCACAAAGGATACTGGAGAAAAAGCACCAAACAAAAAACATTTGTAAAGCAATTTCTCCCGATTACGACAATACCCCACATGTGGTCATAAACTGCTGTTTTGGACACACGGCAGGGCTCAGAATGGCAGGAGCGCTATTTGGCATGCAGATTTTGCTGTATTGGTTTTTGGCCACAATGTCGCATATGCAAAACCCCTGAGGTACCAGAGTACAGTGGAGGCCCTAAGAAGTGACCCCATTTTGGAAACTACACCCCTCAATGCATTTATCATTTGTCTGGACATATGACAGTGCTCAGAAGTGAAGAGCACCATGCACATTTGAGGTCTATTTTGGTGATTTTCACAGCATTGGCCCACAATTGCAGGGCCCTGAAGTCAAATAGTAAAACAAACGACCAAGTTGTGACCCCCATATTGAAAACTACACCCCTTAGGGCATTTTAAGGGGTGTAGTGAGCATTTTGACCCCACAGGTGATTCTACATTAGAAATTAGTGCCCAGCGGATGGTGCAAAGTGAAAATTGCAATTTTCCACTGATATGCCATTTTAGTGCACTATATGTTATGCCCACTTTGTGCCACTGAAGACAAATATCTCATAAACTGTTAAGCCAGTTCTCCCGGGTATGGCAATGCCATATAAGTTGACGTAAACTGGTGTTTGGGCACGCTGCTGGGTTCAGAAGGGAGGGAGCGACATTTGGCTTTTGGAGCACAGATTTAGCTTGGTAGTAGTTCTGTTTGGGGTTTTGCTGGTATTTCAGTTTATAATGTGGGGGCATATGTGATCTGTGAGGGATACATCAGGGTATAATAATAGGGTATAAAAATGCGGTAAATAAATAATAACCCGCAGATATGTGGCCAGTGTCGCACTGATAAATGGTGCCCAATCTTATCCGCTTTTGGAACACTGCATATTTTTCGTCTAGATATAGATTTATTTTTTCTCCACCGGAGCTGTGTGAGGGCTTATTTGTTGCGGGACAATCTGTAGTTTTCATTGGTACTAGTTTGCGGTAAGCGCAATTTTTTGATCACTTTTTATTCCATTTTTTTCGCAAGCGAGGTGACCAAACACCATGAATTCTGACAATGTTTTTTTTTTTACGATGTTCACCATGCGCTATAAATGACAATTTAACTTTATTCTGCGGGTCGATATTATTATGGCAATACCATATGTATATAGTTTTTTTTTATGTTTTACAGCGTTTGCACAATAACATCACTTTTTTGAAAAAAAATAATTTTTTTGTGTCCCCATATTCTGAGAGCCATAACTTTTTTATTTTTGTGTTGACAAGGCTATGTCAGGACTTGTTTTTTGCGGGACGGATGTAGTTTTTATTGGTACTGTTTTGCGACTTTTTGATCTCTTTTTATTCTATACTTTAGAAGGGATGTTGACCAAAAAAATAGCAATTCTGGCATTATTTTTTATTTTTTTTTTGTGGTTCTCACCGTGCGGGAAAAATAACATTATAGTTTTATAGTTTGGGTTGTTACGAACACGGTGATACCAAATATGTGTACTTTTTTAACAGTTTACATTTTTTTTTACTATAAAAAATAAGACTTGTTATAGGAAAAAAGACAGTTTTAAATTTTTTTACTTTGAACTTTTTTATAACTTTTTTATAACTTTTTTTTTGTCCCACTAGGGGACTTGAAGACCTGCACCTCTCATCTTTATTCAAATACATTGCACTACCCACGTAGTGCAATGCATTAGAGCTGTCAGATATTCACTGACAGCAAGCCTAATAGGCTTCCGTACGTGGCAGACCAGGAAGCCATTGTTGGCCTCCGGTTCCCATGTTAACAATCAGCATCCGTGCGACCATGTTGCAGCGATGCCGGTCTACTGGAAACAACTAAGATGCCACAATCGCTTTTGATCACGGCATCTAAGGTGTTAATGGCAGGGAGCGGAGCTAGCTCCGTTCCCTGCCATTACAGCAGGATGTCAGCTGTAACATACAGCTGACATCCTTCAGGCTGATGGCGCAGGCTCAGCTTCTGAGCCTGCCGCCATCTTTCATCTGCGGCCGGAAGCCTTTTAAGCCTCAGGGCGGGGCCTAACAGGCCGCCATACTTGGCAGGGGGGCCATTGTTAGACCTCCTGTTGCCAACAGCCGATCGGCTAGCGTGCCTACCCGGCTCTTTCACAATACTGTGATTGGGCCGCGATTGTTCGACCAACTAGTCACAGTGACTATCGGCTGTCTATGACAGTCGATGTCACTGTTCTGTCACCATGTGTTTTGACATGGTGACAGAAAAGCACCATGACGTAACTGTACTTCATGGTGCCTTAATGCAGGGCAAACCATGACGTACAGTTGCGTCAAGGTGGGTTAAGGGGTTAATGTATAAATTTTTTATTACAATTAAATTTAATAGTAAACATATACAACTACAGATCCTTCTCAATTAATTAGAATATCATCAAAAAGTTAATCTATTTCAGTAATTCAATTTAAAAAGTAAGACTCATATATTACATAAATTCATTACACAGTGAATGATCTATTTCCAGCATTTTTTTCTTTTAATGTTGATGATTATGGCTAACAGTTGTTGAAAACCCAAAATTTAGTCTCTATGAAAATTAGAATATTATATTACCCCAATTTCAAAAATTATTTCTAAAACCGAAATGTATACCTACTGAAAAGTATGTACAGTATTATGCACTCAATACTTGGTCGGGGCTCCTTTTGCATGAATTACTGCATCAATGCAGAGTGGCATGGAGGCGATCAGCCTGTGGCACTGCTGAGGTGTTATGGAAGCCCAGGTTGCTTAGATAGCGGCGTTCAGCTCGTCTGCATTGTTGGGTCTGGTGTCTCATCTTCCTCTTGACAATACCCAATAGATTCTCTATGGGGTTTAGCTCAGGTGAGTTTGCTGGCCAATCAAGCACAGTGATACTGTGGTTATTGTCACGATCTAGGGGTATGTGGACCCACTAGGCCGCTCCGCCGTAGAAGAATAATAGCTGGCCAAGTCACAGTCTATGCAAATTTCGTAGCACAAGGGTACCTGAGATAGTCCAGACAGTCGCAGAGGCTTAGGCACAGATGGGGCTTGACGTGGCAGGTAGCGCCAGACGTGCCGGATGATACCAAGAGTGGCAGGTGACACCAGATGTGGTGTATAACAGCAGGCGTAGCAGTTGACACCAGACGTGGTGCATAACAGCAGGCATAGCAGATGACACAACGCGACTCCAACACCAGAAGGACTCAGGAACAATCACAGCATGGGATACAGGATACAGGTAGCAGGGCACGGGAACACTGGGAGCAGGATACAAATAAGGGACCATTTGCAGTACGAACATGGGTAGATAACAACAATGCTCAGGCAAGGAGTGGAAGGGTGGAGCCCCTTTTATAGTCCAGGGTGAGCTGGGGATAGGTTAGGGAAACTTTAGTGAGTGCGCGCGCTGGCCGTTTAAGACTGCGCACCCTATTACACAGTCCAGGACGGGAAGGCCGCGCAAGCTGACGTCTCCAGGGAGGGAGACGCTGGTAGATGGCCAGGTGGCTGCGGTCGCGGCCATTCGCCGATGGGGAGCGGCGGCAGTCTGCGGCCGCAGTCAAACAGTTGTTAGACAAGGTATTGGTACTTTTGGCAGTGTGGGCAGGTGCCAAATCCAGCTGGAAATGAAATCAGCATCTCCATAAAGCTTGTCAGAAGAGGGAAGCATGAAGTGCTCTAAAATTTCCTGGTAGACAGCTGTGTAGACTCTAGACTTGATATAACACAGTGGACCAACAAGAGCAGATGACATGGCTCCCCAAACCATCACTGACTGTGGAAACTTCACATTGGACCGCAAGCAACTTGGATTGATGCCTCTCTACTCTTCCTCCAGACTCTGGGACCTTGATTTCTAAATGAAATCCAAAATTTACTTTCATCTGAAAACAGGACTTTGGGCCACTGAGCAACAGACCAGTCCTTTTTCTCCTAAGCCCAGGTAAGACGCTTCTGATGTTGTCTCTGGGTCATGAGTGGCTTGTCTCAAGGAATGTGACAGTTGTAGCTCATATCCTGGATACCTCTATGTGTGGTGGCTCTTGAAGCACTGACTCCAGTCCACTCCTTGTGAATCTCCCCCAGATTCTTGAATAGGCTGTTCTTGACAATCCATTCAAGGCTGCGGTTATCCCCGTTGCTTGAGCACCTTTTTCTTCCACACTTTTTCCTTCCTCTCAACTTTCCATTAATATGCTTGGATACAGCACTCAGAACAGTCAGGTTCTTTAGCAATGTCCTTTTGTGGCTTATCCTCCTTGTGGAGGGTGTCGGTTACTGTCTTCTGGACAACTTGCAAATCAGCAGTCTTCCCCATGATTATGTAGCCTACTGAACCAGACTGTTGGACCATTTAAAGGCTTAGGAAACCTTTGCAGGTGTTTTGTGTTGATTAGCTGATTGACAGTGACACTGTGAGGGTATGTGCACACGGTAGCAGGCTTTTAGGTCTGAAATGACAGACTGTTTTCAGGAGAAAACAGCTGCCTCGTTTCAGATGTAATTGTTCCTCCTCGCATTTTGCGAGGCTTCTCTGACAGCCGTAAATTTTGAGCTGTGCTTCATTGAGTACAATGAAGAACGGCTCAAATTACATCTGAAAGAAGTGTCCTGCACTTCTTTTGCCGAGGCTGTATTTTTACGCGTCGTCGTTTGACAGCTGTCAAACGACGACGCGTAAATGACAGGTTGTCTGCACAGTACGTCGGCAAACCCATTCAAATGAATGGGCAGATGTTTGCCGACGTATTGTAGCCTTATTTTCAGACGTAAAACGAGGCATAATACGCCTCGTTTACGTCTGAAAATAGGTCGTGTGAACCCAGCCTGAGTCTACAATCTTTAACTTTTACCCAATATTAAAATTTTCTGAGTAACTAAATTTTGGGTATTCATTAACTGTTAGCCATAATCATCAACATTAAAAGAAAAAAATGCTGGAAATAGATCACTCTGTGTGTAATGAATCTATATAATATAGGAATTTCACTTTTTGAATTGAATTAGTGAAATAGATTAACTTTTTATGATATTCTAATTCATTGAGAAGCACTAGTATATGGGCATACCGTTGAATACATTATTTTAGAAACAAAAAAAACTGTATACCTCAAACAGGAGAGTTTGCCTAATTGATATGGGATACATTTTCTATATAGAAAATGTAAGCAAGACACCTGCCGGGCAAATTATATTAATTCTATGAAATTATTTTGCAACTAAAAACAAATATGGACAGCGGAATGATAAGCCGAGTATTTTTGTGCAAATATTTCTAAAAGATTAGAAACACTTAGAAAGTTTCACTGGCTGGGAAGAGCCAGATAAAATTCTTTTGGATTCTCAAGGGGAATTGCAGAGTAGACCACACAGATCTAACTGATCTAGCAAGTTAGTATGACAAAGGTCATCCATTTAGAACTTAATGATAAGTGGTTGGGTTTAAAGGGATTACAACAATCACACATTGCCAAGCATGCAGCTTCCTATTCTAATACCATTATAGAATAAAAAAATTTAAACAAACTTATTTCATATTATTTTAAACACCCCCCGCTTATAATATCACGTTATTTTTCATTCATTTTCCAATTCAGAAAATAGCAATAATAAGCAACAATGAAGATAAAAATAGTGCGTACTATAATCTGGTGACAAATAAAAATAGGTGAAAGAGTATTACATAAATGTACTAGTAAATTAACTGTACTGTTTGTAATTTAGAAAATAAATGTTGTAAAAAAAGAATTATAATTTATGTTTTTTTGGGAAGCATGGATTAAAAGGTATATACAATACTATACTAATGTATGTTTTCATTTATTGCACATTTTTATTGTTTCGTAGATTTATTGAATGGGAATTAACATTTCAATAGATTGAAAAAAAAAAAATTGCCAAAGGAGAATGTGAAAATTTCAATCCTGCCAACTATATCTTAAATAGCACCTTAAAAGGGATTTTCCACTACCGGACAACTGATGACCTATCCACCGGATAGATCATCAGTATATGATAGTTGCGTTTCCGACACCCGGACCCCGCACCGCTCAGCTGCTCCAGCTGCCTGCGGGCACCAGATGTCATTACACACAATGCAGTGTACAGAGCCGGAAGCAGTTCGCTCCATATATTGCATAGTGGCTGTGCTGCAGAACTGCAGCTCTGCTACTATTCACTTGAATAGGAACAGAGCTGCAGTACTGCAGCTTGGCAACTATTCCGTGACCGGAGTTAACTGCTTCCGGCATGGACGTCCGATGCCCGGAGGCAGACAGAGCAGCTGATCGGTGCAGGGTCCACAGGATAAGCCAAAATTGTCTGATAGATGTCTGATAGATGCGGGTCCTGCACTGGGACCCACACCTATGTCGAGATCAGGTCCCTCGACCCCATCTCGCCTACTGCGGCGGCTGCAAACTGTAATGTCTATTGACGAGGGCCGTCGTTCAGACTTACCCTCTGACGGCCCCGGCCATGGACGTCTGTGTTCACGGCAGCATCTCCCTCCAGGGAGACGCCGGCCCTCACTTCCGGGTCCTGGGACTGTTTCCCGCAGGGTGTGTGCGCCCGCGCATGCACGTCCTTAAAGGGCCAGTACGCGTCCAGGTGTCATTAATCAGTAATCAGCCCAAAATGCTGCTGGACTGTAAAAAGGGCTCTGCCCACTTGATCCTTGCCTGAGCGTTATTGTCTACCAATAGTTTGTCTTGCAAATGGTCTCCCAGTGTTTTCCAGTTCCCAGTGTTACCCGTTCTTGCTGCCTGAACCCTGTATCCCGTGCTATCGTATCTACAGTGAGAGTCAAGTCGTGCCTTCCACTGCATCCACGGTGCCACCTGCTGTGAAAGTCAAGTCCTGCTTCCGCTACTGTCTACATTGCCTCAGGTACCCATTCCGAACTATAGACATTGTTTTGTACCTTGTTGGCCAGCTGCTACCCCGCTACGTGGTACGGCCCAGTGGGTCCACACCCTGTGCCGTGACAGTACGCTCAGGCCATGGACCCCACTGGCCAAATCAAGAGCCTGTCATCCTCCCAAGCCATGCAGGCGGACCTGCAGGATCTGCAAGCACGACAGGATCAACTCTTTGTGGCAGTAGACTCCATGGCACAGCAGCTAGGTGCGCTAGTTACTTCCGTCACCACTCCTATTCAAGCTCTTCCGATCGACCCTCCTGCTACACCTCCTGGCAGTCCCAGTTCAGACCCTCGGTTCTCGCTGTCATTGCCACCTCGGTTCCATGGAGACGCAAGTTTGTGCAGGGGATTTCTGAATCTATGCCAAATCCACTTCACTCTGCACGCCCGAGCATTTCCTTTGGACGGAGCCAGGATCTCCTTCATTATATCTCTACTTTCCGACAAGGCCCTGGCATGGGCGAATCGAATCTGGGAACGACAGGGACCCGAGACTTCCAGGGGTTCGTGTGGTTGTTCCGTTACGTATTTGAGGAGCCTGGACGAGCCTCGTCGGCAGCCACTGCTATCTTAAACCTGCGTCAGGAGGACGCCTCCATGGGCGAATACACCATCCAGTTCCGGACTCTGGCAGGAGAATTGTCCTGGAACAATGAGGCCTTGGTAGCATCCTTCTGGCATGGCCTGAGATCAATGACGAACTGGCTGCTCGAGATCTCCCAGCTGCCCTGGTGACCTGATACTACTGGCTACCCGTGTGGACATAAGGCTCAGAGAGAGATCTTAAGAGATTCTACAGGAGAAACGGCTTCCTAGACTGGCGCCCAACTTCCAGCAACCCCTCTTGCCTTGTTCTTCTGCTGCGTCCGAGGTTCCGATGCAGATGGATTGGCTTAAACTGTCCTTTTCAGAAAAACAGCGCAGGCGCACCTCTGGACTGTGTCTGTACTATGGCCTCGCTGGCCATGTCGTGTGTCTGTGTCCCCAGAGGCCTAAGAAACCCCAACACCTGGGATTGGTTGGAGAGACAACCCTGGGCGCTACTACACTTAAAAGAGAACTCTCGTCCAAACTGTTTAGTCCTGTGACCATCGTCGCTGGCGAGAGACCTCATCCAGTCTCTGCCTACCTGGACTCTGGCTCCGCAGTCAATTTCATCTGCCAAGACCTTGTGGATCTTCTTCAATTGCCTACTGTTTTGCTGGAGAGATCGTTGATCGTTGCCTTGGTAGATGGACTGCCTTTGCCTGACCCAGTATTGTCTGTGACCAAGCCATTAAGACTTCAAGTGGGAGCTCTTCATTCTGAGCTCATCTCCCTGTATGTCCTGTCCAAGGCCATCAACCCTGTGCTGCTGGGTTTGCCTTGGCTCCGTCTTCATGCCCCAGTCCTGGATTGGAACTCCGGAGAGGTTCTCCAGTGGGGCCCCAAGTGTCTCAACCGCTGTGTGGGGCATGTCTATCCATCCCAGCCTTCTCTGCATCAGTCATTGGCAGGGCTGCCTCCTTGTTACTCTCAGTTCGCTGATGTCTTCAACAAAAAGGAGGCAGAGACATTGCCACCACATCGGGAATACGATTGTCCTATCGACTTGGTTCCTGACTCGTCCCCTCCTCGCGGTTGTGTATACCCTCTCTCCTTGCCAGAGACCCGGTCTATGTCGGCCTACATTAAAGAGAATCTGGAGAGGGGCTTCATACAAAAGACTTCATCCCAGGCCGGAGCCGGGTTTTTCTTTGTCAAAAAGGATGGATCCCTTCGACCCTGCATTGACTACCGAGGCCTCAACCAGATCACGGTGAAGAACAGGTACCCTTTGCTGTTGATTTTGGAACTCTTTGATCGTATACGTGGGGCGAAAAAAATTTCCAAGCTTGACCTGCGGGGGGCTTACAATCTAATCCAGATCCGTCAGGGTGACGAGTAGAAGACTGCATTTAACACACGTGATGGACACTACGAATATTTGGTCATGCCCTTTGGCCTGTGTAACGCTCCCGCAGTATTTCAAGAATTTGTGAATGACATTTTTCATTATCTCCACTATGTCTGTGTTGTGGTGTATCTCGATGATATCTTGAATTATTCCCCAGATCTTGTGACTCATCAGGGCCATGTCCGCCAGGTGTTGCTTCGATTAAGGGAGAATCATCTTTACGCCAAGTTGGAGAAGTGCGTGTTCCAAGAGAAGTCTCTACCCTTCCTGGGCTATATCATCTCTGATCAGGGTCTCAAGATGGACCCTGAAAAGGTCAAGGCTGTCCTGGAGTGGCCTCGTCCCCAAGGCTTAAGGGCCATACAACGCTTCCTGGAATTCGCCAACTTCTACAGACTGTTCATTCCCAACTTCTCTTCTTTGACAGCCCCCATCTCCACCCTTACTAAAAAGGGTATGAATGCCAAGGTATGGACTCCAGAGGCGGAAGTCGAAGTCCTCCTGTACGGTGTGTGCAGCAAACAAAGTTGCCCACTCCAGACCAGCCAGTCTGCTCCAACCACTGCCTGTGCCCGATGCCCCCTGGCGGCATATTGCTATGGACTTTGTCACAGATCTGCCTCTCTCTGTGGGATGCAGTGTGATCTGGGTGGTGGTAGATCGTTTTTCTAAAATGGCTCATTTTGTTCCTCTGACTGGCCTGCCTTCTACTGCTCGACTGGCTGATCTCTTCATTCAACACATCTTTTGTCTACACGGATTACCCCTGCATATTGTCTCGGATCGAGAGGTCCAGTTCACCTCAAAGTTCTGGAGAGCACTCTGCGGCCTACTCAGTGTAAAGTTGGACTTCTCCTCAGCTTACCATCCTCAGTCCAATGGACAAGTTGAAAGGGTTAACCAAATTATGGAGAACTATCTCCAGACGACATGATGACTGGGTGCAGCTGCTCCCGTGGGTGGAGTTCTCTTATAATAACCATACCAGTGAGTCCACCACCTCCAGCCCGTTCCTCATAGTTTACGGCCAACATCCTCAAATACCCCTGCCTTGCTCTACTATGTCCCAGGTGCCTGCAGCCGACTCTACCTTCAGGAACTTTATGCAGATATGGCAGCAGACACGATCTTCTATTCTGCTGGCGGTGGACCGCATGAAGAGAAAGGCAGACACAAGAAGACGAGAACCTCCCCAGTTTCTTCCAGGTACGAAGGTCTGGCTGTCTTCCAGGAATATCCGGCTGAGGGTGCCATCTTGCAAGTTTGCTCCCAGGTTCCTTGGACCCTTCGAGATTCTACTACAGATCAATCCTGTGTCGTACAAGCTTCGACTGCCTCCTAACCTCAAGATCCATAACTCCTTCTACATCTCATTGCTAAAACCCGTGGTCCTGAACCGCTACTCCAGGACTCCTAGTTCCGCAGTAGCTCCTGGCGGTTCATCTGGAACTTTCGAAGTGTGGGAGATCCTGGCCACCAAGAAAGTAGGAGGAAGGACGTTTTATTTGGTGGATTGGAGGGGATTTGGTCCAGAGGAGAGGTCTTGGGAGCCAGAGGAGAACATCGATGCTCCTGTCCTCGTGAAGAAACTTCTTTCCCGCTCTGGTCCCAAGAAGAGGGGGCGTAAGAGGGGAGATACTGTAATGTCTATGGCCGGGGGTCGTCGTTCAGACTAACCCCTTGACGGCCCCTGCCGTGGACATCTCCCTTCATGGCGTCTGCTCCCTCCAGAGAGACGCCGGCACTCACTTCCGGGTCCTCGGACTGATTCCCGCAGGGCACGCGCGCCGGTGCGGGCACGTCCTTAAAGGGCCAGTATGCGTCCAGCTGTCACCCATCAATTATTAGCCCAAATGGCTGCTGGACTATAAAAAGCGGCTCTGCCCACTGGTTCCTTGCCTGAGCGTTTATGTATACCTAAGTTTGTCTTGCCAATGGTTTCCCAGTGTTTTCCAGTTCCCAGTGTTACTAGTTCCTGCTGCCTATACCCTGTATCCCGTGCTATCGTATCTACAGTGAGAGTCAAGTCGTGCCTTCCGCTGCATCCACGGTCCACCTGCTGTGAAAGTCAAGTCCTGCTTCCGATACTGTCTACATTGCCTCAGGTACCCATTCCGAACTATAGACATTGTTTTGTACCTTGTTGGCCAGCTGCTACCCCG
Organism: Rhinoderma darwinii; assembly: GCF_050947455.1. Taxonomy (NCBI): domain Eukaryota; kingdom Metazoa; phylum Chordata; class Amphibia; order Anura; family Rhinodermatidae; genus Rhinoderma; species Rhinoderma darwinii. The sequence continues at coordinate 205,586,324 of NC_134690.1, read as the reverse complement.
CTACGCGGTACAGCCGATTATCGGTCGGTGTAATAGGGGCTGAAAAAACGTCTTTCATATATGGGGCAAATGTATGTTTATTCTACCTGCTCATATTAAGTTCGAATTATAACAATGTTTAACCGCTTGGTATCTGGAACAACAACTTGTGGGCATGGATTTATTGGAGCTTTGATCCTGCTCTACTTGCTCGGATGCTCTTATATTTTGATGCTGAAATGATGACCAGTTGGACAACATAAGTAACTTCTTATTCTACATTTCTTGAACTGTCAATGTATTAACTATTTTGTGCCATGATGTTTCTTTATGATAAGATTGGTCATGTAGACTTGACTTCTCCTTCCCCTTATTCTCATCTGGGATTTTGTTTTTATTAAATTGGAAAAAAAGACATTGTTAAAAAAAATTATACTTGGGTATTTTGTTTGGAAATCAACTGTGTCACTAAAGCTGTTCATATCACAGATGCAGATACCATATGTTTAAAGTGTGGATAAAATCCTACTGTAGCAGCCATAAGAGGGAGCTCACTGCATACATATTTAAACAGCTCCCATTGAAGTAAAAGGGATATATATGTAGCAAGCCCTCCCTAGTGGTGGCTAGCAGAAGCCTTTTGTGAGAGGCTTACCTGCTGTGCCAGAGTCCTGATGTAAACACTCTCCCCCATTTCGGGACACTCCTGGACAATCCGGTAGAGTACGCAAGTATAATTTCAGTTCTACTATATTCCCTATAATAAGCAGGAGCTCAGCAATATAGTAAATACTTTACCATTACCTTAAATATACAGTGAAAATAATCCTGCTTTTGTAGTATTGGGTAACCAGAAAAGTTTTGGATTGGGAGTAATCTCTAAAACTTTTTTGGCATCTTCCAGTTCTTTTAATAAGCCTTGCCGAAATAAAGTGTATATTACAGTTTCAAGCTCTCTAATTTCTTATATAGTATATTGTATTATTTTTAGTCATTGGAAATAGAAGGAGAATTCTTATTCTATAATATCGTATTTTTCACAAATGGCAAAAAAGTATGAAATTATATATTCTTTGAAGCATTTGTGCCATGTGTGTTTCCAGTATAGCTGTACCTTTAAATGAAATTTCCCACCTTAAATGAAATGCAAGTGTTCTCTCTATGTGCTTATAACACACTCGAGTCTTTATAATATTTAAAATGTCCAACGAGGTTGATGAATACATAAATATTGACTGCAGCTGTAGAATTTAATAAAACCTCAGGTTTGAACTAGCAAGTTAAATAAGTGTATTATTGGAAACTTGTGGTCAAACTTGAAACTTGAAGGAAATATTTTAGCACTATCACTGTATTAAATTGCAATCATTATTTAATTTATCTTCTCTGAAATGACTTTTGGGAAGTGCACCAAAAAACCCTATTTACCTAAGCCAGGAAATAAGCTGGTGATCAGCTAGGTGCATGAAGTAATTGAAAGCTGACAGGGGACAGTATAATGCCAGCATTGTAACAGCTCTGAAAGATATTGTTGGACGTTCATAGAACTTAAATGAGTGTTGCAAACAGTTTTCAATTTGCTAAAAAAAAAAAAAAGAATGAAAAAGTAATAACATACAAATAAGTTATTTCACTTTTTTTTTAACTTCTATTAAATTGAATAATATCAAGTCTGGCATATCTGTAGTCCAGGAACATACCTTACAATCACTAGTCTGGAGTAAATCTAATGCAATAGCTTGCTGGACTTGAGTATGCAAACCTTTAGGTGACTTGTCTGAAATGTGCTTGTCACTTTGAACCTCAGAACAAAGAGCAGCCTGTAAAACAACTTTATAAAAGTATTATGAGATACCACAACTAGAAAGTTATAGCCTTATTAAACTACATTAAAGTGACATAAATTGTAAGTAATACAAGTGAAAACAAAATTGTCATATGTTGTTCATGCTGCGCGCTTATTTGGTCAGTTTAATTCACGTTAAGAGTGATATCATGTTGTTCATTATGTTTTTCATTTTGAAGAAAATATAACGTAGGAAATCTTAGTTTATACTGAAATTAACACCTCTTTGACAGACTTTATTTGTAAACAATATGTAGAACATTTATTTTTTACTTATAATTAAATTTTACACTCAATAATAAATTTTGTATAAAGTATAGCTGCAAACACAAACAATATTTTATTTTTATATTAAATTTTTTGCGTTGAAATCAATGCAGTGAAGTCTGACATTTTGAATAGATGTTGTCAGGACACTTATGGATTCTGATTTTTAAATGAATATTGTGGGGAAAAAAATGTACATATTTATGAACAAATTCAAAGAAAAGTCAAACAAGCGATGGGTTACTACAGACAGTCTGACATGTTTCTTTGCATTAGCATTCATAATTTGCTACTTCACTTACGTATGCCGTATTTCAAAATATAAGGTTTTTCATATCTATTACATATTATTATATATATATATATATATATATATATATGTATATATATATATATGTTTTATTTATATATATATATATATATATATATATATATATATATATGTATATATATATATATATATATATATATATATATATATATATAAAGAGTGTGTATATACCAGTATATTCTACCTAACTTAGAAATGCCAAATTAAGACAATCTCACATTTTCAGTATTCTTGGGAGCAGACTAAAAACTCTCTGGACAGCATATAAAAATGTCAACAACAGCATTGTGTATTAGATATTTGTAGATAATGTCCGCCAAAATGTAACTGCAGCCAAATTACATAATTCCGTATTACTTTGCTTTACTTTTTTTTTTTTGTTCAAAGTGCAGCCACTAGCTTTAATAGAATATTCATGAGACCAACAAACCTAACATTACAAAGACATTTTCGTTCAACTAGTTGGTAACAGGCGCCCACTTTTAAAAAAGGAAAGAGAAGTAATCACAGCCGTGGCCCTGTCACTAATATTACTGTATAGAAATACGCTTTTGTTTGTCTACTGTTATACAGTATAAGTAAAGGACAATTTAGCCCAAAACTAATCTGTGTCAATTATTGAATTTATTTGAAAATTTTTTATGTTGTATATTCTAAAGGAATCCCCAGAAAAAATGATGGGAGAACAGAAATGAATAAAATGTTGCTCTTTTTATAACAGCCATCCAATTTTACCAACACTGATAAGCAAGTTTGCTTCTATTTCGGTTGACATAGCCTTTAACCTTTTTTGATTCTTGATTAGACTAGCTCAGAATGTGAAAACAGGGGTTTACACCGGCAATGTGAAATTGCATCCCTTTGTTATGTGCAGAGGAGCTTATGGTTAATTTGGAAAGATTAATTACGGAAATTAATACCATTTGTGTGGTCTGATTGGAGGATTATCTAATCTCCAGTTCTTAAAAAGGTATTACTCTTTTTGTCATTAGTTGTGAACGAATATTTCATAAGTTTACGTCTCTTTAATGAATTTGTTTGGTAGTATTACTTGGAGCAAATGGTCTTAAAAATTTAAGACACAATATTTTGCAATAATTAACAATAGTAAAAGACATCGTGATTGACTACTATGACTGACTAACAATAAAAAAGTAAAATGAAAGACAATAAGAAAGTAGCAATAATGCATAGCTTATCATGCTTATTTTAATGCATTAGATAATGGTATAAATGCCCAATCTTGTCCTTTCTGACAGTGTGGGAAGGGTGATATGGAATTATACTACAGCCGGTTACAACATCTTCTCAATCTATAGATCATGTGATAGATGTATGGGCTAAGGACATAATTGACTTATCACAACACTGGAGAACAATATATATATATATATATATATATATATATATATATATATATATTTATGCATACTGAATGAATGTCCCATCTAATTTATTTGCTTGATTCTACAGGTCTGAATCAGGTCACAATATATGGCAACATGTAAATTTATTAGACGTTCTATCCAATATGGGAATTTCATGAAGAAGAATAAAGGATGATTCGTGGCCTAAAGGCTATGTACACCTCTGCAACCAGGCTTTTTTAGATACTTCGATGAATACAAAATGAAAAATTAAGCAACTTTTGAGAGTCTTGATGAAAAATGCCATACTTTTTACTGTATGCAGTTCCTGTGCATACCTATGTGTCTTTGTAGTTACAGACTACAGACAAAACCCTGTGTGTAGTCTGATCCGGCGTTCATGTGTTAATTCCTTTTATTTGCCCCTCTTTTACTGTCTAAGGCCTCATGCACACAACCGTAGCCATGTGCATGGCCGTGATTTTCGGGTCAGCCGGCCACGAGCCGCCCGCAAATCGCGGGCCGTGAACATGGCAGCGGCCATTATTTTCAATGAGCCCGGACCGCAGAACACGGCCGTAATAAGACATGTCCTTTCTTTCTGCGGTGCGGGCTCCTGGGCCATGCACGGACTGTGAAAACCACGGTCGTGTGCATGGCCCCATAGGAAGGAATGGGGCCGCAATTGTGCCGTGGATTTTCTGGGGAATTGCTGCTGCAAAAGATGGAAGGAAGAAACATGACTGCAAGGTCAGACTACACTGAGTTTGTTTGTAAGCTGTAAATATAGAGACACATTGGTCTGCATAGGCATAGAAACAAAACAGTACAAGATTTTACATCAAGACTTTTTGCCAAGTTGTATTTTTTTTATTTTTTTTAGATGCATTCGAGCAATAAAACAAAATGGCTGCAATGGTGGACATGAGCCTTTAAGAGCTCATTCTAGATTTAACTTAGTCATTATTTTTGCTTTTTGTATCTATAAAATGTGTTTCTGATTTAAGACATGATCTATTTTTTTAAGTAAAATTCTGAAAAGTCTGCAAAATTAAAATTAATAAAAATAATTTCAATTCTCGCACATTATGCTTACTAGTCTCAAAACCATGTATAGTACCCCTTCACACACTGGATAGAGGAATTATCTTGTACTAAATGTCAGTGAAATCTTATGTCCATGTATATTCCATTTTTATTAAACAAAAAATTCCCTTTTTTTCTATTTTGCCTAGGTGTATATGAAACGTAGAACTTTGGAACAAAGGATAGAATTAGGAATAATGAACTAAAATCAAAACTAAAACACTAAAAATCAAATGTATTATTGTATTTACACCTGTTTTCTAAATTCTGCTTTCTGTTTAAAAACAAAAAAATCTTGCCTTATAGTGCAATGAATATTTTTATACTCTTACTAGAACAAAACACACACACACACACACACACACACACACATACATATATATATACACACACACACACACACACACACACACACACACACACACACACACACACACACACATACATATATACATACACACACACACACACACACACACACACACATACATATATACATACACACACACACACATACATATATACATACTCACACACACACACATACATATATACATACACACACACACACACACACACACATATATACATACACACACACACACACACATACATATATACATACACACACACACACACACACACACACACACATATATATACATACACACACACACACACACACACACACACACACACACATACATATATACATACACACACACACACATACATATATACATACTCACACACACACACATACATATATACATACACACACACACACACACACACACATACATATATACATACACACACACACACACACACATACATATATATATATACATACTCACACACACACATACATATATACATACTCACATACACACACACACACACATATATATATGTATATATATATATATATATATATATATATATATATATATATATGTATATATATCTTAACAGAAAGGTATGTTACATTGTAGTAGAGATGGAAAATATCAGAAGCTGCATTTTTGCAAATTTACATTTCAACATAATCCACACAGTAAAATAAATAAACACAGAAACACTCATGTATTGGTCTGGGTACAACAAAGATGGTAAAAATGTGTCAGAAAATACTGTGATAAAAACATGCACTATATATACACCAATATATAAAACATTTTACCCAAGAAAAGCAAGCACCTGGTTAAACAGTCCCAATTTTCTGACAAATGTATCCCTCAGTATGCCATTTATTTACACCAAAACAGGTAGAACAGGCAGACAGGATTTCCTCCAGTTCAAGTTCCAACAAATTTATGAAGTGTCATAAGACATTTTCAGAAATATGTTGCAGATTCCGAGACTTTGCAAATAAAACAAATATGTCTTACAAACACGATTGACTCAAAACTCCACAAGGGTCAGAACTCGATAAATACTGTGAGGTGTTTTATTGAACTGGACTCCATCAGAAGAGAGAAAGTTTTCCTAAAATGCTATGCCATCGAGCACCCTCCCTCCCTAGGGACAATCAGCAGGAAGGTCGGGACACTTTAGGGAATGCACCTTTGGGAAAAACACGCAAAATCTGTGTCTCAATAAAGTGTATTCACAATTTGTTCCTAAGCAATATTAGTGTAATTGAAGATAAATAGATCCTAGAGATGCTGTAATTATAGACCTACTAGAGTATATACAGACTAATGTATGACTAAAGGAAAAATATAGTATCTTTCATTCTTAAACAGAATATTGTGCATCATCCGTCTTGCCTTTTTAGCAGATTAGTGCTTACAAAATCCCCTTTGTAGTAACAGGATTTCTGACAAGTTTGACATAGCACCCTCTTCACTTCTGTAAACAGGGAAAGTTTTAATTAGGCCAGATTATTACTTACAATAACTGGAGTGGGGGTGGAGAGTCTGCTAGCTACACCTGCGCTCAGTGCACTTCCAGAATGTCAACGGCACACTTCCAACATCTGCTCTTTTCATTGATCTGAGCTGTAAATTGAAATTCCTTTGCAATGTTTTTAGGCTCAGTTAAAGTAAGGAGACTGTCAGAAATCCTCTTTAAACTCGCCCTTATCCAAACAGGAAACTGACCCATGACCCCTAGGACGTAACAGTACACCAGTGGAAATTTCATTATCCCCGTTTCAGCTATACTAAGTGAAAATTAATTGTGTAATTATCTGGATGAGCGCATGTGTAAAATTTTACAATGTGCCAGTAAGATTAAGTAATGTGTTAGTTGCATGGTTTAGTACAGAACGAGGGCTGTTTCATAAAGACCAGAACAAAAATCGAAAAAAAAAATAAATGTCAGGACAAACATTAAACACCGGAGTGATGTATTCCTTCATACTATGACCTTAGTCAATTCCTATAGTCACCAAGTTAACACGTGTTATAAATGACATTCACAGCAAAAGTGTCCCATATTGTACAACTGTTTTAAACCCTTGTTTTATAAAGTAATATATTATGGCAGGTTAATTGCAAACTTCTGGACGTTTTCACATCCAGCATATTTCCATTGATAAAATCCTGTTTCACCTGTTTTTTGAAGGGCCCTGAAATATGGAAGTAATTTTATGTAGGAAGTAGCATTCTACTAAGGACTTATGTACAAAGCAGGGCCCAGTGCACAAAGGCCGTACACCTCCTTAGTATAGAGTCATCGTACAGGCTATGTCGGAATCCAGGTGAACAGAGAAATTCTCCCCTAGAGCAATTGCTTCTAGGGCAGAAAACCTCTACATATATGAAGGGGCCACTATTTTTTCAGTTAGAAAAAACTCTATTTGCCTCTTTATGAATTAAGGGCCATACAGAGGTACAGTAGAGGCCACATGCACCTTTATGGCAGTAATATGTCCGCATACATGAGACCTACTAAGAAATGTATTTTTGAGAGAAGTGCTACGGCAGAGAGTTACAGTGCTGGGAACAAGTATTTCCCCTTACCCCATTTTCTTCTATTTTTTGCTAATTTGTCACATTTAAATACTTAAAATCATCCAACTAATTTTAATATAAGATAAAGACCACACGAGTAAACACAAAATGCAGCTTTTACATAATCATTACATTTATTGAGGATAAAGATTTATTCAAAACCTACTGTATATCAAGTATGTGAAAAAGCTAATAACTGGTTGCTCCACCCTTGGCAGTAACAACTGCAATCAAACATTTGTGATAACTTGTGATGAGTCTTTTATGTCGCTGTGGAGGAATTTTGACCCACCCTTCTTTGTAGAATTGTTTTAACTCGGCTACATTAAAGGGTAGACCTCTTGTCTTCCAAAAAATGTCACCTGTGACTCATCAGTCAATAGAATATTGTCCCAAAAGTCTTTTTGGCAGATGCGAGATGAGCCTTTGTGTTGTTTTTGGTCAGCAGTGGTTTACACCTTACAACTCTACCATGGATGCCATTTTTGTCCAGTGTCTTTCTTATTGTGGAATCGTGTACAGTGACCTTAACTGAGACCAGTGAGGCCTCCAGTTCTTTAGATTTTGTCTGGGTTCTTTTGTGACCTCCTGGATATGTTGTCGATGTGCTCTAAGTGAAATTTTGGTAGGCCGGCCAGTCCTGGGAAGGTTCATCACTGTTCCAAGTTTTCTCCATTTGTGAATAATGGCTTTCTCTGTGGTTCACTGGAGTCCCAGAGCCTTCGCAATGACTTTGTAACCCTTTCCAGACTGGTAGATATCAACGACCTTGTTTGCCATCTGTATTTGAATCTCTTTAGAAAGTGGCACCATGGCTTGCTTTTTGAGACCTTTTGCCTGATTCACATTGCCAGACAGGTTCTATTTAAGTGATGTTTAGATCAACAGGTCCGGCAGTAATCATGCCTGGGTGTGACTAGTAAAATTGTACACAATTGTCAACTGCATTTGCTTAACTGGTTGACTTAGTAGCTAAGGGGGAAATTACTTTTTAATATAAGGCCAGGTAGAGCTGAAGAGCATTTTTCATTCAATAAATTAAATCTTTATTTAAAAATAGCTTTTCTTATTTACTTGGGTAATGTTTGTCTAATATTAAAAGTAGTTGTTCCCAAACATTCAAGTGTGACAAAAAAAAAGAAGAAATTGGGAAAGGGCAAATACTTTTTCACAGCACTGTAGGATGGTATTCACACCATAAACATTCTTTTAACTCTTGGTATTTTACATATTAAGAAGTGTAAGAAAACGTTATAACAGTATCACCTGCACCCCCTGTGCCGTGCCTGTCTGACCGGCAATCAGAGCACAAAAGAAACCGCCAGTACAATGCCCCTGAAAAGCAAAAATATGTCTATTAGTTAATGGTAATTTCCATTTCAAAGTCACTGACTTATTTGGATAGCTGACTTTCTGAGGGAATGTATGCACTTGTGACTTCGTCTATGTGAAGCTTGATACTACTTGCAAGCTTATAGACTCACTGTGGCATTTAGCTTTTCATCACCTTGAATTATACAATAGAAATATTGTTAAATGAATATTTTTCTTGCATATTAAATGAATGAAATTGTCATGTTCTGCATTAAAAAATAATAAAATGTTGAAACATATGGGATAATGTAGACCCTACTGTAAATTATAAGGGTATTAGCAATTGCAGAGGAGTTCTATGACCATATAGAAATACGAGGCCACAGAGTTCATTTGAACAGTTCATAGAACTCCAAGGTGACACTCATTCTTACTTATTCTTAATTTAAATTTCTTATAATAAACACCTCACCTGCTGCGGAACTTCTTTTTGAAGAAAAAGGGGAACTTTCTACACACCATGTATTCATTGATTGGTATGAAATACCTTAATCTTTTCCTTAAGGAAGGTCTGCAGCAGCTGCAGTTTTATGTTCTGCCGCAGTTAGCCCATAGTGCTGTAATAATATAACAGAATGTTTATACACATATTGTTTACAGACATGTTAATATAAAATTACCACTCACAAGTATTAGAATTAAATCAAATTTGGAGTTTACAATAAATTACCAATTTCTGTATAAATAAAATACTGTCAAAAAAGTAGTGAAAAAAAAAAAGGACTAAGAATGTGCTAAAAGTGTCTAATTGTTTAAGAAATCGAGTATAATCTAACTTGTTGCCATATTAGATTGATAGATATGAGATTGTCCTCTATTGGATATTTTGCATTTAGTAGCATGTACTTCATGAGGGAACATAATGGGCCTATAGTGAGAACAATGGTAAAGGGTGGTCCCATTTACCTTAATAAATCCAAAGAAAGCACAATTTCTCGCTAACAGTAGTTGGCTAGAATAGATTATTTGTTTCATAAATTTTACATATGCCCTTCATCTATAGACTGTTTCAGCACTATTCTGTGATTGATTTATTTTTATGTACATATTCTAGTCATTTCAAAAAAATTTTTGGACATTTTCATTAAGAATGTTAACATTTGGTAGGGCCACTTTTTATATAACTGCTTAAAAAGTTTGAACTTTAAGTTTTAGGCCATTACCATGTACAAAGTGAACACATGCCTGACTGATTCTCTCTTGAGAGGTTAGTGCTACGCTGTAGACACAACAAAGCAATCCGCAAGCTGTAGTAGAACAGAAGAGCAGATCTTTTTACCATGGACAATAGCCTCGTAGTCGAAAAGGGAAATGTATTTCAGATTACAGGGGTTTTACCTAGGTTATTCTAGTGTACATGGGTTATTTCTAATGGACATAATTTTACCTAAGTTATTCTTAATGGACATGTGTGTAGGAAGATAAAGTATAAAAAAAAATTCCACCACTTGTTGTAACATCTTGGGGTATGTATAGGCCTCCAGATTTACTGCCTGGTAGATAGATGGGAAACCTCAAAGAAAATACAGGCTATACCGAGATGTGGATATTTGGTTTCCGTAGTCCAAAGTTGTTTGATAATTAAATAATGTTTATTATTTTGCAAGTTCTTTCACTCTGTAAATAAGTCATATCTAATCACCCATAAACAAATTCTCTCTTCTGCACAAGTAGTCACCAGCATTCCACAGCAGTTCCATGATAGAAATGTAAATTTCATCCATATTATAGTCCCAGCCATGTGGATGAGATTTGAACAAATGTCATCCACATGCTGCTGAACATTTTCTGGACAGAAATCAGTACATTTTGCAGGTTTTCAAAACGGCAGCATGCTTAGGGCTCGTCCACACGCTGCGGAATTGCCGAATTTTTCCATCGGGAAAAAAATGCAGCGGGATACAGTAGCAGCATAGTGGATGACATTTAACAAATCTCATCCACATGCTGCATTAAATTTCCGAGCCGAAATATTTTTTGGACATGCATGTCAATTCCTGCTACGGAAAGTGTGCAGAATTGCTGCATTTTTCAGAGGAGATCTCCTAACATTGGGAAAAACGCAGCAATTTACGCACCATTTTCTGCCGCAAAGATCGCAGGAAATGGTGCGTTTTTGCAGCAGCGGAAAATCTTTGACTTTCTACGGAATAGCTGCAAAATTTTCTGCAACAATTCTGTTGTATGTGGACAAGCCCTTATAGTGTTCTGTATGTTCACTGCAGATTTCAGCCTTTTTAATGTAGAAGGGGTGAAACCTGCTGCAAAATATGCACTTAGAACGTAAGTAATTTGCTGCAGAAACGCTGCAGAATTGCTGCGGAAAAATCGACAGAATTTACTTCCCATGTGAATCCAGCCTAATACTGTTCTTTGTACAGTGGTGAACACGTGTCATATTTAACGGTGGCACACCATACTAGATCTGACCATTAGCCTGGCTGACCACTCATCTCGGTTCTGACCCCTGCAGATGTGTCCCTGTCCATTCATCTCATCATGTTCATAACATACAGAATTGCTGACTGTAAAAGTATTATTAGCGACCATCAATAAGATTACCTCTAGCCATAGCAAATTAATCCTAGGAAGAAGAATCTTTGAATTGTTGTAGAGAGCATTGTCTTGGTTACACTAAAGACTCATGCTGTGAAATAAAAAGAATATGCCCCTTCCAGAATTTTCCAATAATTGAACATTTGTGACATTGAATGGTATGGATCTGTAAACAGGATTATACCAAGAGTAAACATATAACTAGTGTTCGAATAACTTGTTTTTATATTACATTGATGTAGCTGTATGTGACATGTTTTTCACATGATGAGTTGTAATTATTTATTTTTTCGGCGCCATTTTAAGGTGCAGATATTGTAATATGATGTTATTTAATGTTTTGTGGTGTTTAGTCAATAAAACTTGTCGTTGTTTTTTTTAATTGTGTTTTATTTATTGATGTATTTATTCTATTTGCAAAATACTAACATAGACATATACAGATACAGGCTATGGGGCCTCCATAAAAGTGTGAACCCCAAAGGGAGGCAGGAAATATTTCCTGATATACATGTACATGTCCATTCTAATATGTGAAGGGGTTAACAAGCAAGAGTTTATTATAGGATACTGAGTAAAGGCAATCATGGCACCTCCATTTTTCTAGCGGCTTCTCTTACATTCAGATATATCCCTATTGCACATTTAGACAGGAAACAAGGAAGATAATTTAATTCAAACTAGAAGCATAATGTTTTCTAAACATTAAAATTCAGTAATTGTTAGGACAGGAAATATTACATCTAACCAGTATATGTACTTTACCAGTGTGAAAGTCATTACTGATAATTTGGCTGACAAATCAAACATATACATGAGCCAGCAGCAGAAGACGGCAGGGGGTAAGTAACACAGCTGAAAAAAAATAGTGTAAAATAATACTGCTATGCAGCTAAAAATAAACTACAGAGTATCAGATCTTAGAAAACATAACATATTTTCGTGAAGAATCGAAATATAAGACAGCAAGGGGAATTCTTTTCCAAACTGTCCTACTTTTATCCAAGAGATCTAAAGAAGGAAAATGAAAATTTCCTGGCATCCTGGGGCATTAAAATAATCTGTGTCTTCTTGTCAAACCACATTGGTAAAAAAGATGGAACAGAAGGCCTTTGAGAACTGTGCTGCAATATCAAGAATCATTTCCCCCCAGGAAACAGGCTTTTGTTTATTTGTTGAGAACTTGCTGATTTCTGAAGAATAGAACTTCCTTGGTGAAGGCAGCAGCCAAAATACTGAAAATTGTAAAATATTCTCATATAGCCTTGCTCTAATGCATCTTAATGTGTCGAGGAAGACACTATTGAAACCATGAAACTTAAATATCTTACATTTTAAAAAGTTGTAAAGAACTATTGCATTGTATTGAAAAAAAAGTTTGAGAAAAGCCCTGCTTTAATGTTTTGCTGGTTTGGATTAAAAAAGATTGGCATTCTAAACCTTGGACCGGTGCATTTGAATTCTCCTTGCTTGTATTGATAAAGCCTTAGGCTGGGTTCACACGTGGCGGAATTTCACTTAAATTCCGCTGCGGACACTCCGCAGCGTTAATCCGCAGCGGTGCCGTTTGTCCATTGACTTACACTTTAATTTAGCAGTGTTCGTTTAGACGAGGCGTAAAATTCCGCTGCGGAGCATAGGCTGCGGAGCGGAATTTGGTGTCCGCAGCATGCTCTGTCTGTTGCGGAGCAGTGGCGGACTCATGGCGGAATTTCTCCATTGACTTCAATGGAGAGTCAAAATTCCGCAATGAAGTCCGCAGATCTTATGTGTGCTGCGGAGCGTATTGGTTTTACTACCATGACATTTCTTCATTCTGGCTGGACCTATGTATTTCTAGGTCTACAGCCAGACTGAGGAAGTCAATGGGGCTCCCGTAATGACGGGAGCGTTGCTAGGAGACGTCTGTAAATAGTCACTGTCCAGGGTGCTGAAAGAGTTAAGCGATCGGCAGTAACTGTTTCTGCACCCGGGACAGTGACTACCGATCTCAATATACATGTATCTGTAAAAAAATATATAAGTTCATACTTACCGAGAACTCCCTGCGTCTGTCTCCAGTCCGGCCTCCCAGGATGACGTTTCAGTGTAAGTGACGGCTGCAGCCAATCACAGGCCAAGCACAGGCTGCAGCGGTCACATGGACTGGCGCGTCATCCAGGGAGGTCGGGCTGGATGCCGAAAGAGGGACGCGTCACCAAGACAACGGCCGGTAAGTATGAAAATCGTTTACTTTCACTAGGGAAAGTGCTGTCCCTTCTCTCTATCCTGCACTGATAGGGAGAAGGGAAGCACTTTTCCCGCAGTCCGCAGCAGCTAGTCCGCATCAATGTACTGCACATTTTGTGCAGATCCGCAGCAGAATCTGCAACGCAGATTCTGTGCGGCATTGATGCGGACAGTTGCGGAGGAAATCCGCCACGTGTGGTCATGCCCTTACTGGAGTACTGATTCTCTTTGCTGAGATCCCCATAGAAAAATAGAAAGACTCTAAGAAAATGCTCCCTTAAAAAGTATGCAAAATAATGTAGTTCTCTTTCAGAAGTCAACGTTTGAGCCCTTAAAGGGGTATTCCCAACTTAAACATTTGTGGCACATCCATGGGATATCCATGGGGGGATTTACACCTATCTACAAAACAGGGATCAGACGACCTCGATACGGCTTAGTGAGGCCGCTGCATCCTGAAGGAGAATAAATAGAGAGTTGGACGAGCATGTGCGGGTTGGCCTGTTTCCGCCACATCACCAGGCAGATGGGGGTCGGGTGACCACCGTTCCGGAGATAGGTGCAGTTCCCAGCTCTATCTCACATCTTTATGAGCTTTACAAAAAAAAAAATAATAAAAATAATAATAATAATAATAATAATAATAATAAAAGAATAAAAAATAACTGGTAGCTGCCAATGTGATAACAAAATGAAAAAAAAGCCCACTCTCACCTTAAGGCCTTATTCTCACACGACAGTGAAAAAAAATGTCCATTTAAAACTGATCAACTGTCAGTTTTTCATGGCCATTTTGTATCAGTGTGTCTCTAAATTTTCATCCGTTTCAAGTCCATCTGTCCGTTTTTAATGGCCGTTTGACATCCATTTTGCATCAGTTTTTCATGGCCGTTAAAAAAACTGATGAATTTCATTGGTCAGGCTTTTTTTGTCCCAACCCACTGAAAACACCCAAAGGAAGGTCACATGTTCACCTAGACTCTATTTACAGCCTCCCTGTATATGATGCCACACGCCTCCCTGTATATGATGCCACACACCTCCCTGTATATGATGCCACACACCTCCCTGTATATGATGCCACACACCTCCCTGTATATGATGCCACACACCTCACTGTATATGATGCCACACACCTCCCTGTATATGATGCCACACACCTCCCTGTATATGCCACACGCCTCCCTGTAGATGATGCCACACGCCTCCATGTAGATGATGCCACACCTGCTTCCCTGTAGATGCCACACCAGCCTCCCTGTAGATGATGCCACACCAGCCTCGCTGCAGATCATGCCACACCAGCCTCGCTGCACATCATGCCACACCAGCCTCCCTGCAGATCATGCCACACCTGCCTCCCTGTAGATGATGCCACACCAGCCTGCCTGTATATGATGCCACACCAGCCTCCCTGTAGATGCCACACCAGCCTCCCTGTAGATGATGCCACACCTGCCTCCCTGTGGATGATGCCACACCAGCCTGCCTGTATATGATGCCACACCAGCCTCCCTGTAGATACCACACCAGCCTCCCTGTAGATGCCACACCAGCCTGCCTGTAGATGCCACACCAGCCTCCCTGTACATGATGCCACACCAGCCTCCCTGTAGATGCCACACCAGCCTCCCTGTAGATGCCACACCAGCCTCCCTGTAGATGCCACACCAGCCTGCCTGTAGATGCCACACCAGCCTGCCTGTAGATGCCACACCAGCATGCCTGTAGATCGTGCCACATACTCACGAGAGCAGCGCCGTCTCTCCTCTTCTTCACTTGTGGTCACTCGTCTGCACTGGATCTGGCAAGGCAGCGCGACGGGGTGATGACGTCATCGAGGCGCCTTCAAACCCATGAAGACGAGTGACCACACCTGAAGAATCGCCGCAAACGTGAGTATGCCAACGATAGCCAGCAAGGGAACTAGTAGTTCCCTTGCCAATCCCCATGTAACAGATCCGTTTTTAACGGTTGTTACATGTATTGACAGCCGTTAAAAACGGATCCATTGACTTCTATGGGGGCTGTCAGGCTGTTAAAACGGCCAAAAATAGGACATGTCCTATTTTTTGACGGCCATTATTCACGGGCCGTTAAAAAAACGGCCGTGTGAATGCACCCATAGAATATCATTGTTCTGAAAACGGCCATGTGAAAGCCGTTAAAAGGACGGCCATCACATGGCCGTTTTTCACTGTCGTGTGAATGAGGCCTAAGACTATATTCACACGTCAGTGAAAAAAATGTCCATTAAAAACTGATCAAATGTCAGTTTTTCATGGCCATTTTGCATCAGTGTGTCTCTAAATTTTAATCCATTTCCAGTCCGTCTATCCGTTTTTAATGGCCATTTGACATCCGTTTTGCATCAGTTTTTTTAACGGCCTTGAAAAACTTTCATTTCAAATTTTATTGGTCAAGCTTTTTTTGTCCCAGCCCCCTAAAAACACCCAAAGCCTTCCTGCCTTCCTGTATATGATGCCTCACAGCTCCTGTATATGATGCCACGCACCTCCCTGTATATGATGCCACACACCTCCCTGTATATGATGTCACACACCTCCCTTTATATGATGCCACACACCTCCCTGTATATGATGCCCCACACCTCCCTGTATATGATGCCACACAGACCCCTTGTATATGATGCCACATACCTCCCTGTATATGCCACACAGCCCCCTGTATATGATGCCACAAACCTCCCTGTATATGCCACACAGCCTCCCTTTATATGCCACACAGGCGCCTGTATATGATGCCACACAGCCTTGATGTATATGATGCCACACAGCCCGACATGAATGCCCTACATACTCACCGATGCAGCGCTGTTTTCTTCAGGTAAGGTCTCTATTGTCTTCACGGGATCTGCAGCGACGCGATGACACTCACTGATGCAGCTCGTTTTCACGCGTGGTCTCTCGTCTTCACGGGATCTGCGAAGGCGGCGCGATGACGTCATCGCGTCGCCTTCGCAGAACCCGTGAAGACGAGAGACCACACCTGAAGAGTTTGGCGCTGCATCAGTGAGTATGTGTCATCGTGCCGCCGATAGCAAGCAAGGGAACTAGTAGTTCCCTTGCCAATGCCCATGTCACAGATCAGTTTTTAACGGTTGTTACATGTATTGACAGCCGTTAAAAACGGATCCATTGACTTCTATGGGGGCCGTCAGACCGTGAAAATGGGCAAAAATAGGACATGTCCTTTTTTTTACGGCCATTATTCACGGGCCGTTAAAAAAACTGCCGTGTGAATACACCACAGTTCCCATGTAGATAGTGCCACATCCCCTCAAAGATGGTGCCACACCCCCTGTACAAAGAGCCACACTCCCCCTGTAGATAGCGCCAGATATCCCCTGTAAATAGAGCCAGACACCCCCCCGTAGGTTGCGTCACACATGCCCCCTCCATTGGGACTCCCTTTAGGAGCGAAATCCCCACCCAGTGCGTTGCCAACACTCTGGCCGGGGATTCTGCTGCAGGAGAATCCCCTGCCGTCACCATCCATATATGGACAGTGACATCATTGGCTCCTCCAGGAGTGGTATCCCCGGCCAGAGAGTTGGCAACGATCTGGCCAGGGATTCTGCTCCAGGAGGATCCCCTGACATCACTGTCCATATATGGATAGTGAGACCAGGGGCTCCTCCAGGAGCGGAATCACAATATATGGACAGTGATGCTAGGGGCTTTGAGATGCCGGAACCACCGGCCAGAATGTTGCCGACGCTCTGGCCAGGGTTTCCGCTTCTAGAGAGAGCCCCTCACGTCACTGTCCATATATGCCCTGGCCGGCAGAGTTCCGGCATCTCAAAGCTGTGATGTCAAGGGCTTTCCCAAGACAGGAGTCCCCGGCCAAAGAGCTTGCGATTCTCTGGCCAGGGACTCAATAGTTGAAAGCCCTGACATCACTGTACTTATATGAACAGTGACGTCAAGGGCTTCCCCCGGGTTCAGCGCTTAAAGTAGCGCTGTGCCCTGGGAGTCCTCTTGGCCAAAATCAGTTTTTAACGGCCATCACAGAAAAACGGCCGTTAAAAACGGATCCATTGAGCTCTATGGGGGCAGTCTGGCCGTGAAAACGTCCAAAAATAGGACATGTCCTATTATTTGACGGCCAGTATTCACGGCCGTTTTTCCCTGTCGTGTGAATTCAGCCTAAGTGTGCTTTCAACTCAATTCAGACTATATGAAAGTCCAATTCTCTATTCGCAGCTCTACATAAGTATTGTTTTTACTGTGTTTCAAAGACTTCTCAAGACCAGTATGACTTTAGGCCTGTTTGCTTAGAATTTAACCACCTATAATCCCGCAGATAAGCAGATAATTTATTGATTTAACTGTATTTCCATATTTAGTTACTAATAAAGATGGTTTTACTTGAATCCAATGTTATGTTATGAAAAAAGAAAAAGGTCAATAACCTTGACTCATCAGGACATGAAGTGATCCATAGGATATAAAAAATATTTCAAACAAGGTGCCCACCTCCTTCCCTTTTATTCTGATTAAATTATTTGATTTAGGAATTATTGGTACCTTGAACTTGATAGCTATTGGACTTTGAATAAATATTTTGTCAGTTTTACTTTGGTGTAATATCACCATCTGGCTTCTTGGTGTAATTCGGATCTTTCCTCTCATACTATGCGCCTCTGGTGATGCACGCGCAGTGGGTAATGTCTCCTCTGCCTCCGGGTTGATGATTGCATCGCACCACGGTGACGGCACACGTGACCGCGTCAACACACGCTCGCGTGCTCCGTGCACATGTTGTGATGCACTCAGAACTTCCGGTTGCCGAGCGGACATGCTGCTGTGTTTGTGCACCCAATAATATACCGGTAAGTGCGCCATTATTATATTACTTTATTTCTAAACTTATGCAACTGGCCCTTGATATGTCTAATTGGCTGTTTCATCCTTAAAAGGCAGTATGTGTTAGAATAGCGCCACCCCCAGACGAAGGCAAGTGCGCCGAAACGCTTGTTGGGGTGGACGCATATCTTTTGCCCTAGTACTCTATGGGTCAGTATGGCTGTTCTTAGATAGTTGTTATCTGGTTGGTGCAGACTGTCATTGAATATTTTTTCACATACAAACATTTGTATATTTCTGTCTGCATTTGTTATGACATATCTTATTCTCCGAACCATGTATTTACATTATTTTCATCACTTTATATGTACGAGCTTGTGATGTGGTCGTCCTCTTTTTTTGTGTGTCTATGGACCTTTTTACATACTATGTTTTAGATTTATTAATAAAGATTAAATTTTATACTTGATACCTTACAATTGCTTATTGCATCTTTTTTTGTCTTTGGTATGTTTATATAGTCTGGATGCAGGCAATATATAATAATTATCTTTCTTGATCAACCCCCTAACAAAACAATTTTTTGACACATATTACATGTATTTGGGGGGTGATCACTACTATATTTGTCTTTTTGGTTATAAGGTGCTTGTTGCGCCCGGGGTCAAAGACCGCCGACCCGTCCTAATTACTAGCAGCCACGACCACAGGACTCATTCTTCATGCCAGAGTCTCCCTCCCTAGAGACGCTGGCACATACAGCTGCAGCTTGCCTCTGTGTCCTGTAGGGTGCGGGTGTGCACTCACTCCCGGCCTTGGAGGGCCAAACTGGCCAGGCATTCTGGTGGGACTTTATTGCTCTTCATTATTGGTGGCCCTAGCTATACTTAGAGATGTCTTGGACTTTGTTTCCTCCTGTGCTAATTGTGCCCTAAACAAGTCCTCTCATTCTAAACCTGCTGTACTGCTCCAACCTCTACCAATGCCTGATGCTCCCTGGCAACACATTGCTATGGACTTTATCACTGACCTTCCCCTTCTGCTGGATGTACTACAATCTGGGTAGTAGTGGATAATTTCTCCAAGATGGCACATTTTCTTCCTTTAACGGGCCTTCCCTCAGCTCCTCGTCTTGAAGATCTGTTCATTCAACACATCTGTTGATTACCTCTTCATATTGTTTCTGACTGGAGTGTACAGTTCACGTCAAAATTCTGGAGAGCCCTGTGTAATCTTTTGGATGTGAAGCTGGACTTCTCTTCTGCCTATCACCCATGGTCTAACGGCCAAGTGGAAAGGATCAACCAAATTCTAGAGAATTATCTCTGTCATTATGTCTCTGTAAAAACATGACAATTGGGTACAGCTTCTGCCTTGGGCAGAATTCTCTTACAATAAACATACAAGTGAGTCTACTGCTTTCTCTCCATACTATATTGTATGCAGTCAGCACCCAAGAGTTCCTCTTCCGGTGCCAACTATGTCTCAAGTGCCTGCAGTCTTCATTCGGGACTTTTCTTCACATCTGGCATCAAACCAAGTCCGCGATTCTTCTGGCAGTCTATCGCATGAAAGCATATGCCGATAAGAAAAGAAGGAGTCCTCCTCAGTTTCTCCCCGGAGTCAACGTCTGGCTCTCTTCAAGGAGCATTCGTCTGAAGGTCATGTTATTTACACTGCATAGTCAATGGCATCAATTTGAAACGGGAAAAACCAGCCTGAAATAGCAGTTATTTTTCAATTCCTTCCCAAAATTTTTTTAGAAGAGTTCATCAATATAAATATAGACACCCAAAAATGGTGTAATTAAAAAATATAACTCGTCCTGCAAAAAACAAGCTGTCATATGGCTATGTTGACATGCATATAAAAAAAAAGTTATGACTCTTGGAAGGTGGGGAGAAAAAATAGAAAACAGAATGCTTGGTCATTAAAGCCAAGATAGGCCTGGTCCTTAGGGGTTAATTACCTTGGCCGCCATTTTTTGCACCCGTTCTAGTTCAGCAGTGACCTTCTTATACACAGGTGCCCAAAATGCTACAAAATATTCCATGTGTGGTCTGACTAGTGATTTATATGGAGGCAAAATTATGTTCTTGTCATAAGCATCTATGCCTCTTTTGATGCATCCCATGATTTTATTTGCCTTGGCAGCAGCTGCCTGGCACTAAATGTAAATGTACTATCCATTTCTCTTCCCAAACCTCCAGCTTCCCCAAATCCCTCTGTAGTATTACATTATCCTTTCTGTGTTAATTATTTTACAGAGTTTAGTGCAAATACTGAAATAATACTCTGAAAACACTCTACAAGGTTATTAAAAAAGATACTAAAAAGAAGAGGGCCCAATACTGAGCCTTCTGGAACCCCACTGGTAACTATGACCCATTCTGAGGATGTACCACCTTCTGTTTTCTATCACTGAGCCAGTTGTTAACCCAATTACACATATTTTCTTCCAGTCCCAAGATTTTCATTTTATATACCAACCTTTTGTACAACACAGTATCACACGCCTTTGAAATGTCTAGATACACCACATCCACAGTCTTAGGCCTCATGCACATGACCGTAATTTTGTTCAGCCGTAAATACGGGCGTATATACGGGTCCCTGGTCACACGTATTCCACCAGTATTCCACCAGTATTCCACCAGTATTTCATCCGTATTTACGGACCCGTGCCCATAAATACGGTCCCATTGGCACCCATATTCCACCCGTATTTACGGATCCGTAAAAAAAAAGGTGGGGGCTGGAAATGAGGTAAAAATCATGACCAAAGTCCTCAAAAGAGTCACAGGATCGCAGAAACGCCTTTCTTTGTGCCATTTGTACATTGTGAGAGCTGTGTGCGATTCCTGTGCTCAGATAGTTTGGAATATTGGCGTTTATTTCGCAGCAAGGATGTCAGACTCTTGTGTGGATAATGCTCTGCTGTATTGGCTGGTCTCGCGTCGATTTGGACAGCAACCTATGCTGGACGAGGAACCGTTGAGGAAGAAGAGGAGGTATTGGGTTCATCCCATTGTCTCCCAAAGGCCCAGTAAGGGACATTTCCATTGCCTTTACGATGATCTGAGGAAGCACAACTTCACAACTTCTGCCGCATGTCCATCTCTACCTTTGACCGTCTGTTGTCGGACCTCCGTCCTGGAATCAGCTTAGAGGACACCAACATGCGACGGTGCATCTCTCCAGAGGAAAGACTCATCGTCACCCTCAGGTAAAACACATAATGTCCCCTGTGCCCAAAGTTAGTAGAAAGTTAGTAGAACCGTACATGTCCCCTGTTCCCGTCAAATCATGCATAACCGTAGTAGTTGTCCCTTGTGTGAAACTGATGTCCTGTTACCCTGTACCAGCAGTACTAATTTTTGGATGCCTTTCTTGACAGATTCATGGCAACCGGCAACTCCTTTGCATCCCTGCATTTCGAGTTTTTGCTGGGGTGCTCAACAATTTCACAGATCGTCCGTCTGCCCTGCCAAGTCATCTGGCAGCGTCTGAGAGCATCGGTTATGCCACAGCCCAAGACAGAAGGATTGCTGAGGGCTTCTATCAATCTGCACAGTTTCCCAACTGTGTGGGAGCGCTGGATGGGAAGCACATTCATGTGAAGAAGCCGCCTCACTCTGGGTCCCTATATTACAATTATAAACAGTTTTTCTCGGTGGTGCTGTTGGCCTTGGCTGACAGGACAGCAACTACCGGTTTGTAATTGTTGATATAGGGGCCTATGGGAGCTCCTCGGATGCTGGCATCTTCAGGGCTTCCCGAATTGGTGAACGTCTTCTCTCAAACCAGCTTGCCATTCGGGAACCAAGGCAACTACCTGGATGTTCCGGTCCACCAGCGCCATTTGTCATCGTGGCAGATGAAGGTTTTGGTCTATCACGCCATGTGTTGCGGCCATTCCCCCGCCGTGATCTTGATAACCGGAGGCACATTGTGTACTGTGCCTTCGGGATCCTGAGCAACAAATGGAGTTTATTCCAGAGCCCCCTTCAATTGGATCCCCAGAATGTGATACTGGTTATCCAAGCCAGCGTCATTCTGCACAATTTCTGCAGGATCCACGAATCAACACAAGACATTGACCTGGACGCTGCACATGCAAATTCTTGCATCAATGTGGACAACACCCTGCATGGAAGACCCGGAGCAGCAAGACTGTTGACGCAGGAATTCTATACGGACTATTTTGTGTCCTCTGTTGGGGCGGTCCCTTGGCAGGTAGATGCAATCCATGGCACTAATTAGTTGAATTTGTTAAGTTATAATTTTTTGTTCCGGACTGTTTACTTTAGTTAGTTTATCCTGGTTGGAGTTATTAGTTAGGGACTTGCAAGGCAATGAGGACCCTTGACGTGGGTTGCGAGCTTATGTATTTCTGACGCAATACCATTGTACGTTATGTAAGTTAGGGCACGGCCAGACGTGGTGGAATAGCTGTTGAATTCATTTGCAGCGGAAAAAAAACACCACGTCTGGCCGTGCCCTTAATGGTAAAAGTAATTGTGTGCAGAAATACATACCAATACCTCATTACAATTATATGTTCACTTTATCAATAAATATAAATGCAAGCACAATGACAATGTTATTTTTGATTGTTGGTTAAAAATCACCCACGTTTACAATTACTAAACAAAAAAATCATGAGCAATATGAAGTGTCATGTGCAAATCTACATACTACCTTCGTTACCATACATGTAAAATGGTTTGTACATAATAACTATAAAAAAAAACACAACACAAAGATTTTAGTTGAAATTTTTTTTAAGTAAAATAAGCAGCAAATGCAAAACAACAACAATAAAAAATGTTAAATAAGCAGCAATTGCAAAACAACTTCATTACAACTGTAAAATATAATAAAACTATAAACTAACAAAGTCCTCATTTTAAGGCCCCGCCACGTTAGCGCATTGCTGTTCAGCCCCTTGCACTTGCTGGTATCCATATGGTCCTCCTGGAAACTGCCCGCTTGAAGAGCATGCTGGCCGATCCTGGCTGAACTGTGGTTGAGAGGAGGGCACATAACCACGATAACTTGATGCACATGGTGGCGGTGGGGGTGGACTGCTTAGAGCAGAATAATGCATGGCATGCCTGTTCCGATGAAACTCTACTGCATTGCAGAGTTCCATCGGAGCAGGATTGTTCATGAAGGTTTCCATGACCGCAAGGATGGTGGTTTGGCAACGTAGGTGCTTTTCAGAGGGCATACTTTTCAATTGTTGGGCCACCATTTTACCAAACACGTCCTCTGAACTGTCCTGTGACCTCCTCTGCAGGTGTGCCAGGACCTCTGAGTCGATAGACGACAGTCTCTCCCCTTCCTGTTGTTTTCTTATTCTCCGACGTCGTGCTGGGGGCGATGCACTTTCCTCCTGTACAGGAGTATTTCCCTCGGGATTAGGGGTCCCGGACGGAGACTCCACCAAAGGAACGTCTGATGCCTCCACTTCTTGTAGATTATCGCTAGTTCTATGTAAAAAAGAAAATTATTGAATCAGTACAATATAGATTGCTAAAATATTATTAAAGATGTTGTAAAGGACATATCCAAAACGACGTATAGTGCTATGCGATGTCACACAGGTATCTGTGGGACATACCATATCCCCATGAGTTACATGTAAACACAATGCCAAAAATAACGTGTCCCCAGCCAATATAGCAAGGTGTGACGGATGGGGCTATGCGATGTCACACAGGTATCTGTGGGACATACCATATCCCCATGCGTTACATGTAAACACAATGACAAGAATAACGTGTCCCCTGCCAATATAGCAAGGTGTGACGGATGGGGCTATGCGATGTCACACAGGTATCTGTGGGACATACCATATCCCCATGCGTTACATGTAAACACAATGACAAGAATAACGTGTCCCCTGCCAATATAGCAAGGTGTGACGGATGGGGCTATGCGATGTCACACAGGTATCTGTGGGACATACCATATCCCCATGCGTTTACATTAAACACAATAGCATGTGACATTTTGCATAATTGCATACTTACGGCCCAATGTCCATCACAGCTTTTAAGAACTGGAGTTGCTGGGTGAAGATGTAGGGTCTTTTTTTTACTTGACCATCGCCGCTGCGGCCTTTCGAGATGATCTCGACACGTCCCCCATCGTGACTTCGCATTAGACACTGTGGGAAAAAAAAAAAACAGAATTCGAGTATACATTTGCATTAAGTGCGGATTCAGACGAACGTGAGCGTTTTCCGCGTGCACAAAACACATGCTTTGACTGTTGTTGCGCGAATTATGCGCGTCCCAAGTAAGGGCTTCCGTGGGGTGCGCGTGATTTTCACACACCCATTGACTTCAATGGGTGCGTGATGCGAGAAAAACGCCTAAATATAGAACATGTAGTGAGTTTTACGCAGCGGACTCACGCTGCGCAAAACTCACGGACTGTCTGCACTGCCCCATAGACTTGTATAGATCCGTGCGACCCGCGTGAAAACCACGCTGGCTGCACGGACGTAAATCACATTCGTGTGAGGCCTCGTTTACACGAGCGTGATATACGTGCGTGCGACGCGCGTGCTTTTCACGCATGTCGTACGCACTTATATTAGCCTATGTGGGCATGCAGACAGTCCGTGAGTTTTGCTCAGCGTGAGTCCGCTGAAAAAAACTTACGACATGTCCTATCTTTGTGCGCCGTTCGCGCATCACGCACCCATTGAAGTCAATGGGTGCGTGAAAACCACGCATGCCGCACAGAAGCACTTCCGTGCGAACTGCGTGATTCATGCAACAGCTGTCAAACTCTGAATGTAAACAGAAAAGCACCACGTGCTTTTCTGTTTACAAACATCCAAACGGAGTGTCATAATGATGGCGGCTGCGAGAAAATCTCACAGCCGCGCATCATACGCTGATGACACACGGAGCTGTTAAGTGCCTTTTGCGGGGTGGCAACTTGCCTAGCTTGCGACGCTCCCTCACCATTGCCGAATCCCATTCCTCTGGATGGAGCGACATCGCCACGTCATTCCACGCCTGCTTCTTAGCCACGCTGTCTTTGTACTCCTCCTGTCGTTTGTCCCATATCACGGGGTGGTCTTCTACAAAAGAAATGAGGCTCTCGACTTGCACTTTTGTGAGTGCCATGTTTTTCTCTTCAACGCGTAAAAACAAATGAGGGCTGTGGCCTGCAGACCGGGAAGTCCCCTGACGTCGCCTAGCAACGCTCCCGTAATCACGGGTGAACACACGCAGCCACCCGTAATTACGGGAGCCACATAGACTTCTATGGGCTGCCCGTGCCGTTATTACGGCCTGAAATAGGACATGTTCTATCTTTTGAAACGGCACGGGCACCTTCCCGTAAGCATACGGGGAGGTACCCGTGGCCAATAGAAGTCTATGGGCCCGTAATTACGAGCCGTAATTACGACCCGTAATTACGGGAGTTTTTACGGTCGTGTGCATGAGGTCTTAGGCCTTATTTATACGAGCGTGGTGCATCTCGGACGTGAAAAACTGCAGTTTTTCACGTCCGAGGTGCATCCGTACTCAGCGGTGCGGGACGCGATGTCTCGCATCCCCCATAGATGAGAGTCTATGGAGGGATGCGTGACGCGTGAAAAAATAGGACACGTCCTATTTTCTCACGGACCCTTCACACGGTCCGTTGAAACAACGGCTGTTTGACCGGCCACATTGAATTACAAAGGTCCGTGGGGCGGCCGTTGCTTCAGCGGCCGTCACACGGACATTTAACACGCTTGTGTAAATAAGCCCTTAACCACCAGATCCAGTCTAGAATTTACCTCCTCATAGAATCTAATCAGATTAATTTGACAGGACTGATCCCTCATAAACTCATGCTGATGCTGCGTTTAGGCCCTGTTCACACAGAGTTTTTTTGCAGGTAGAAAATTCTGCCTGGAAAAATCAGCTGTTTTTTTGCACCACACGTGTTTTTTTGAGGCGTTTTTTTGAGGCGTTTTTTACCTCTTCCCTCTTTATTCCAAAAAACGTGCAAAAAAACGCAGCGGCCGTTCACATCGTTTTTTTCCGTCTCTCATTGACATAATGGGGGTTTTTAAGGCGGAAAACGTCTCAAGATAGGTCATGTCGCTTTTTTTTTCTTGCAAGTATTTTTTACGCTCGCTCAGCCGTTTTTTGGCGTGGTTTTCGACACGGTTTTCAGGTAAGGAAACGCGCCAAAAAAAAACTCTGTGAACAGGGCCTAACAGTTTATTTGCATTGAGATTTTCGAGAATAGCATCTCATTGGCACTTATTGGCATCTTAAGGGCATGGCCCCACGTGGCGTATTTCTTCCGCAACTGTCCGCATCAATGAAATTCATCTTCTATTCATCTTTTGAGGCTTCTATTATTTTGAGGCGTTTTTTGAGGCGGTTTTTCATAGTGTTCAATGGAAAATCAGCTCCAAAAAACGCCTCAAGAAGTGACATGCTACTTCTTTTTACGGAGCATCTTTTTACGCTCCGTTTTTTGACAGCGAAGTGTAAAATAAAGGCTCGTTGGAACAGAACATCGTAATTCCCATTGAAAGCAATGGGCAGATGTTTGTAGGCGTATTAGGGGCGTTTTTTTCAGGCGTAATTCGAGGCGTAAAACGCCTCCATTACGTCTGAAAATAGGTCGTGTGAACCCAGCCTTACAAACTGCTTTATTATTAACAAACAAAATAAAGTAAAAGAGTTACACATATTTGGTATCGCCGCGTCCGTAACGACCCCGACTATAAACTTATTACAACATTTAACCCGCACGGTGAATGTCTTAAAAAATAAAATAAAAAGCATGCAAAAATTGCTGTTTTCTTTGAATCCAATCTTAAAAAAAAATTGATAAAAAGTGATCAAAAAGTCGCATCTACTCCAAAATGGTACCGATAAAAACTACGAGTCGTCCTGCAAAAAAAAAAAACGCCCTCCTACAATTGCATCAGCAAAAAAATAAAAACGTAACGGCTCTTCAAATATGGAGACACAAAAATAAATAATTTTGAAAAAAAAGTGTTTTCACTGTGTAAAAGAAGTAAAACATACAAAAACTATACAAGTTTGGTATCGTTGCAATC
The DNA here is from genome assembly GCF_050947455.1 of Rhinoderma darwinii. NCBI lineage: Eukaryota > Metazoa > Chordata > Amphibia > Anura > Rhinodermatidae > Rhinoderma > Rhinoderma darwinii. The sequence continues at coordinate 205,558,406 of NC_134690.1, read as the reverse complement.
GCAACAAGCCACTGAATAAAGTTATTGTGTTATTTATAACACACGGTAAACGGTGTAAATTTAGGACGCAAGAAATGTGGCGAAATTGCTGGTTTTTTCGCTATTCACCCCCAAAACAAGTTAATAAAAGTTAATCAATAAATTCTATGTACCCCAAAATGGTGCTATTAAAAATTACAACTTGTCCCGCAAAAAACAAGATCTTATACAGCTATGTAGACGCAAAAATAAAAAGGTTATAGCTCTTAGGCTGGATTCACACGAGCGTGTGCGTTTGCGCGCGCAAAAAAAGCAGCGTTTTTCACGCGCAAAAGGCACTTAACAGCTGCGTGCATCAGCCCCGTATGATGCGCGGCTGCGTGCTTTTCGCACAGCCGCCATCATTATGACACTCCATTTGGATGTTTGTAAATAGAAAAGCACGTGCCAGGGGCCATTAGTAAGGTGGTAGTAATAAAGTTTAAAAAAATACAAGGACATAGAAAAAATATTTTATTGATATTATAAAAACACCACACAACCCTTGTTAACCATTTTATTGAGAATACAAAAAACTCAGTCATTGAAGTAGTACTTGAATCCGAAGTAGTCCAACATCCGAACCTGTACAAAAAAAAAAGACAAAAATTTTTTTCCGCGCGCCACGCACAGCCCAATAGAAGTCAATGGGGCAGTACAGACAGTCCGTGGTTTTTGCGCAGCGTTTGTTCGCTGCGTAAAAAGCGCGACAAGTTCAATATCTCTGCGTATTACGCGCATCACTCACCCATTGAAGTCAATGGGTGCGTGAAAATCACGCATGTCATATGGAGGCACCTGCGTGGAACGAGCGTTTTTCACGCAGGACACGTTGTCTCTATGCTAATGAGTTTGACATAACTAGTCCAAAACAGCAGAAAAGCAGGAAGTAGCTTAGAGACGAGGTTTTAAAAAAGAGGCCACACCGTATACTCCTGCACCACAATCAGCTTGCAGCCATGCCACCCCACATGGATGTGGCTAAGCTGATCGCTTTAGTTCAGGAGCGCCCGGAGGTATGGAACACCCGTGCGGAGTCATACCATGACCGCACACTCAAAGATGTTGCATGGGAGCATATTGCCGAGGCGCTGTTCGAGCAGGATTGGGCCGACAGCCGCACCTGCGACCGCCAACACATTGGTGAGTGTATATATGTGTGTCTAGATATACGTGTATAATGCCATCCATATTGACTATTGTGTGCCTGTGGAAACAATGCCTCTCATGGGCAACGTTTCGGTTCAGTGGCATCTTTAGTAGCTGAAAGTAATGTCTGTTCTTGTGTGTAGGTGTCGTACTGTCGTTTCTATGCAGTGCCTGTGTGCGCAGTAACATCTTGTGTGTTGCATGAATGATGTGTTCTTTATTATTTATACAGTGGAGGATGTAAAGAGACGGTGGAGAAGTACCAGGGACCAGTTCCGGCGAGAATATGGTTCCAGCGGCCGCAGCGGAGAAGGTGGCACCAGGAAGCGCCGCTATATCTATTATGAGCAGCTGTTGTTCTTGCGGGAAATAATGGACATGCGACCGTAAGTACTCGTGGTTGGCCCTTTTAGCAAACGTGACCTAGCAAAAATGTCATATACGGCAAAGATGCTTTTTTTTTGAACAGTAAACTGTTTTCCTCAACTGACGTCTCCCCTATATTCTAGAACTAGCGACAATCTGGACGCGTCGGAAGAGGAGGCACGGGCCGAGTCGACCCAGGCGTCCGAAGCCGCAGCTCCCCTGGTCACCCTAACCCCGGACCCTACCAGAGAGGAGCCTGTCCCAGTCGCCTCAGCGCCAGAAGCGGGCCCACCAGACCAAGTGCCACCTACACATGCAGCACCCCGCCGCAGACGCCCTGTGAACCCGTCCGCAGGTGCACTGGTGGACGCGCGTGTTCTGGAGTACCTGCGGCGTGCAGCTGATGAGGACAACTGCGATTTCTTTTGTCGCAGCATGGCACCTTTAATGCGCCGGGTACCAGAGCATAGGCTGGCGCGGCTACAGTCAAACATGCTGTCGCTCCTCGACAGTACTACATCCCCGCTTAGTCCAGGGCAGTGCTTCACTGCTATAGAGCAGTGGCGTAGTGTCGTTATGCCCTCCGCGGGGGTCCATTTGCCAGGGGACTCACAACCTGCCCCTGCCATATCGCAGATGCCGCAATATGCTCCAGTGCCAAGACACCTCTCCCCTGGGCCGATGGCTGGCCCTGTCCGTCACTTCCCTCCCTACTCCCTACCTGCCCCAAGCTTTCAGGCTCCCATCCAGCCTCACGGCTACCAGCCACAGTATCAGCACCACTATGCTGCTCAGGAACATCCTCATCAGGCCCGGGGACAGCATAGTGCTGCTGATATGTCCGCATACACATCGCCGCCCCATGCATATCATAATCTGTAGGGGCGCGTGAGCAAGCCCGTGTATACTAAGGCCAAATGTCCAAAAGCCATGACAGCCTTGTAATCATTCCTGGTTACTATGTCAAATTCATCATGTTGGTGCAAAATTTTGTTGGGGTATGTCATCCCACTATGTTTTTTTGTGTTATGTCGTTTATGTGAAAATAACATAAACGCACAAGTTATATATTTCACTACCGTGTGGACAATCCTTCTGTTACATATCTCACCGATTTCAATAGCCTCTACCGCTATGAGGTGCCATGGCGTAAGAGGTTCGGACGGTATGACATTTCTCCATCACATCGTTGAGGTCTTTGTTGATCGGAAGGGGTTTGGAATACCAAGAACTGAGGTATTATTATAGTTATTGGTTGCCCATACCTAGATTCACTCACGCAGAAAGGGGCGCTGACATAGGGCAGGAAATCCTTTGGCTACACAAGAGGATGTTATGTCAAGGAATTGGTGGCTTAAAAAAAGGGAATTCCAAACCCCTCCCGAGGTTTAAGCTCGCAACCCACGTCAAGGGGCCTCAAGTTTTGCGAGTACCTAACCCTACCCCCCCCCCCCAAAACAAAAAAGGACTAGAGGGATAAACAGACGTTCTACGAAAGAATTCTAACTTCACCACACCTCAAATGGCTACGTTCTGCCAGGGTACATCTCCAGGCTGGCTGTCAAAATACTCTGCAAATTGCTGCCGCACTCGCAGGCAAGATGTCGGTGGCCGCCCTGGCCGACCAGGCTGGGCGATGCTGGTGGTGGGTGCAGTTGTTAACATATATTCCCCATCATGAGCGGCATCATGGATGCGGGTAAAGTTGTGCAGCACAAAACGGCTTTGATCACAGATGTCACATTGGCCGGCGACATTTGCATTGCTGTCATCAGGACCCTCCACTTGATGCACATGATGCGAAAGGCGCATTCCACAACTTTCCGTGCTCTGCCTAGCCGGTTATTGAAAATGCGCCTACGGTTATCCAAGCCCCTCCGCGCATATGGACGCATGACTTGTCTGCTGAGGGCAAAACCCTCATCTGCAACCATAACATAAGGAACGGGTGGACCGCTGGTGCCAGGGAGGATGTTAGGCTCGGGAACATCAAGTTGGTTAGACATTAGACGCTGGCCCATTCTGGACGAGCGAAATATGTGGGCATCCGCAGAGCTTCCATAGGACCCGATCTCGACGATGGTAAAGCAGAAATTACAGTCCGACAAGGCCAGCAAGACTATGGAAAAAAACTGCTTGTAGTTGAAGTATCGAGACCCAGAGTGGGGGGGGTTTCTGGACACGGATGTGCTTCCCATCAAGTGCACCAATACAGTGGGGAAATTGGGTGACGGTTTCAAACTGCTGGGCTATTCGAAGCCAGTGTTGGGCCGTTGGCTGAGGCATCACGCTGCTCTTCAATCTCAGCCACAGGACCACACAGGTTGCTGGGACAATGCCGGAAATCGTGGACACTCCAAGAAGGAATTCGAAATGAAGGGAATGGTAGCTATTGCTTGTCGCCAAAAATCTACATGAAATCAGGAACACAAACAACAAAGCCAACATGTTAGGTAGGACATGAAGCACATAAACCAATGTGTAACCTGGATTAAGAAACCGCACATACCGCAAGGTGACAAGGAGACGCTCCTCTCGGGAAATACAGCGCCGCATGTTGGTGTCCTGGTTATTCCTGCGCGAACCAGCTCAAGCAGCATATCAAATGCGGGCACAGACAGGCGGCAAAAGGAGCGAAATTTATCTGGGTGACGACGGAGGTCAGCATACAGGGTATGAAAATGGCCTTTTGAGGTGCATTGGGCCACTATTTGGTGAACCCACATCCTACCTTTTTTCCGCCGGTGTGGCAGTAGCATGGTACGCCGTTGCCCAAACCTCCGGGAAACCATCCATGCTAAGAGAACACGAGCCAGCGAGCTAGGTGGCATCAATGCAGTGGGGCATGCAAAGTAACCGCTAATAGTGGTTTGAACACTCTGTTGCACCAAAAGCTCAAAAATGCTGCAGCACAGGTGCGCACATCAAGCAGGGGTGTTGCATTGTTGGGCTTTTTGTAGGCTGGCGAAAACATAACACCTCCTTGCGTTTTTTACACGCGCCGTAAAAACGCATGTCGTACGCGATTAATACACGCACACACGGCCCAAATACGCATGCCACACGCTGCTGACACGCGCGCAAAACGCAGCATTTTTTGCGCGCGCAAAAACGTCACGTTCGTCTGAATCAGCCCTAACACATAAAAAAGCAAAGTAATTACCATCTTAAATTTCCTGGTCCAGCGCTGGAGACGTAATGTCAGTGAGCTGAGTCCTATATCTAATCCTAACATGTGTGATACTGTCTGCTGAGCCATTGCATCTAATCCTATCCATAGCTATATGGTCGTACTGCTATAGGTATGCTGTCTCCTATATATATACAGACACACACAGACATACAGACACACACATTTTTTGGGCGATATTTATTGGGGCTAATGCCCCTGATGTTTTAAGACCTTAGTTACGCCCCTGGCTGCTAGTGCTGCATTGTTGGGTCACTTAGGAGACTAAGCGATGCAGCTGAAAGCTGCAGGCTGGCGGTCATGAGAAGTTGGGGGGGGGGGTCCAAGAAGGACTTTTGTATCGGGGCCTATGAGCCTTTAGCTACGCCCTTGACATTTAAGGAGTTGCTTCCTTATAAACTAATGCGAACATGAAGACACTCACAGACAGGAGCGTCTGGCAGACGCTATTACTTAATTATACCGTGTTTCCCCGAAAGTAAGACAGTGTCTTACTTTCTTTTTATCCCCAAAATCCCCACTATGTCTTACTTTCGGGGTATGTCTTATATTGCGTTGCGTTGCTCGATTTTCTAGATAGTCACTGTTCATGGTGCTGAAAGAGTTAAACTGTTTCAGCACCATGGACAGTGACTTCCGATCCCAATAAACATGAACCTGTCAAATAAAAAGAAGTTCTGACTTACCGATAACTCCCGGCGTCTTCCTCCAGTCTGACCTCCCGGGATGACAATTCAGGCCAAGTGACAGCTCCAACCAATCACAGGCCAAGCACAGCCTGCAGCGGTCACATGGACTGGCGCGTCATCCAGGGAGGTGGGGCCCGATGTCGAGAGGCGCGTCACCAAGGACGCGTCACCAAGGCAACGGCCGGGAAGTTCTCGGTAAGTACGAACTTTTTCTTTTTTTCACGGCATTCACTGTCGAGGGTGCTGAAAGAGTTAGCTCTTTCAGCACCTTGGACAGTGACGGGCGGCGACTAGACTCATCTCTATGATGGCGGCTGCGCGAAAATCACGCAGCCGCGCATCAGAAATACCCCCGTGTTTCCCCGAAAGTAAGACATATGTCTTACTTTCGGGGTACGGCTTATATTAGCCGACCCCCCTGAAACCCCCGATACGTCTTACAATCGGGGGTGTCTTACTATCGGGGAAACACGGTATCTCTTCACTACAGCCCTCCAGAATTATATGCAGGTATGATACTATTCAATTTTGCACTACTCGGCTATTTACCTTTTGCTACATCGATATTTTCCCTATCTTCTATTTTAATTTGTCTCTATCAATGCAATGTAATCGTATACTTCCTTCCCCTTCCCACTTTCCTTTATTTCAAATAGCGATGCGGTTTCTGTAGTCTCATCCTATAGGTCATACTCACATCATATGTATATATTATAAATCGTAACACATATACATATTTTGATCCCCTAAAGGGATCACATTATTCACACAGTACACGCGAATTAAGATCATCCATTCTTTCTACATACAGACTTTACTATTTCAATCACCTTAACAACGACTCTATAGATTCCAGGTTGTGAGGGTTGAATTCATAAATTCACTCTCCATTAACAGCGATTATTTGCGTTCCATCGAGCGAATATGCTCTTTCAACCGCTCATGCGTGACAATGGCCGTGCGTTTCACATACCGGATATCCGGTTTAGGTAGCTGCTTCCCTATAAACGAGTGCGAACATGAACACACTCACAGACAGGAGCGTCTGGCAGACGACATTACTTTATTATACCTCCTTACCACAGCCCTCCAGAACCATATGCAGGTATGATACTATTCAATTTTGCACTACCCAGCTACTTAAATTTTTTCTACATATATACTTTCCTTATCTCCTATTTTAGTTTGTCTCTATCACCATTACTTTCCTCAACCGGTACTTTATGGTATGGTCTGGAGAGGTATTTTTTTTTCTAATACTTCTCCTACTAACACTATTTGTATATCTTGACCATATTGATATGCGATTCTGTTATTTACATTTCTTCCGATGTGTCCTTGTGGGCGTGATGTATACCCTACAATATGAAGCTTAAACATTATTAATCGATAAATGTATACATGTTCATGCTGGACATATGTTTGTCGTTTACATATATTCTGCTCTTTATGCATATTACCACGTTTATATCCAACGATATTTCCCATTGGGATTAAGTTTTATTGATACAATTGTTAAAATTCTTTATTACTATTGTTTGATTTTTTTCTACTCTTTGGAAAGTGCTACATATAATATTGTATTGTCTATTTTCCTTATAGCGAGTGTGAGAAAGGCCTTGGATGGGCCGAAACGTCAAAAACACTTATCGCTTGCATCTATAAAATTCTGTTGTGTACAAATTACCACTTTGGAACGAATGAAAAAAAAAAATTCTTCCTTAAAAATCAACTCAGTCGAGTATCTTTGGAGTGCTTTTAGGTTTATTCTCTATATCTTGACATGGAGGGGGCAGTATGATTAAATCTACAGGGGGGCTGTATGGCGCTTTATACAGGGGGGCGATGTGTGGCGGAATCTACAGGGAGGAACTATCTACAAGGGGTGTTTGTGTGGCACCCAGGGGAGGGGGGCCCGAGTCAAAAGTTTGCTATTGGGCCCAGTCTTTCCTAGTTACGCCCCTGTAAGCAGTGACTGTAATGCAAAGCAAACAAACACAAAGATGCAGATACACCCTGCGGATGCTAAGATATGTGCATACTTTAATAATTTTATTATTTTAAATTGCATTATTGTTATATTTACTATACTTATAAATGTGATGTTCTCAGCGCACATTCTGATCTAAATGTAAGCCCTCCTGCCACAACAAAATGGCCTATTTCAAACATTATACCACTCTCGCTCAAAAAAATCAGGGTAGGTATGAACCAGCTTTATTCTGCTGTAATTAAAAATGGCACATTATCATACCATCTCAGCATCCGGTGTCCAAGGTAAACGCCACTGAACAGGAGCTGGTCCCGCGGCTCTAAGCACTATTGAGTGCACTGCTTCTCCACTCCCACTAACCCTATGAAGGGCAAAAACAGTAAGGCAAACTTGAGGGAACAGGGACACAAAACAGGCCAGATACACTGGGGACATTCTTTCTACAAGGACAGGGCACATAAAAGGGCATACAAATTTCGTCTGCACACTGGAGACTATTTTACACCTCCTACAAGCTGGCTGTCTCTGAGTGGAGCATCTTCTCTGCTAGTCAGAGAAGATGTTGAGCAAGTGCAATAGCATTTACCTCCTCTGACGGGCAGAGAAGATACGGGATAGGCGCGGCAGGATGGGAGTCGCAATGATTATCGGACGATCATGAAGATTACTTTGTGTGCAGCTTGGGGAGGGATACTATGCAGGGCTAAATACTAGAGCGTGCAGAGAGAGACACCCGTGGTACGGTGCTGCTGCCCGCCCATACTCCAGCAAGGGAGGATAGGAACTTATGGGCTCAAGTATAAAAAAAAAAGCATGTTTATGGCTGTACTTTTCAGGCTAAGGCTGGGTTCACACAACCTATTTTCAGACGTAAACGAGGCGTATTATGCCTCGTTTTATGCCTTAAAATACGGCTACAATACGTCGGCAAACATCTGCCCATTCATTTGCCGACGTACTGTGCCGACGACCAGTAATTTACGCGTCGTCTTTGACAGCTGTCAAACGACGACGCGGAAAATGACTGCCTCGTCAAAGAAGTGCAGGACACTTCTTTGAAACGTAATTTGAGCCGTTTTTCATTGAAGTCAATGAAGAACAGCTCAAGATTACGGGTGTCAAAGACGCCTCGCAAAATGCGAGGAGGAGCTTTTACGTCTGAAACGACGCAGCTGTTTTCTCCTGAAAACAGTCTGAATTTTGAGACGTAAAAGCCAGTTCTCATGTGTATATACCCTAAGAGGGTTTGGCAGATATCCCCTGCAATCCATATATTCAATGTTTGCATATATCTTAGCACCCGAAAAGTTCTGCTGCAACTTTGGGTTTGTTTGCTTTTGCACTGCACTGACAGCAGATTTTCACCTGTTCATTTATTTTGCTTTGTTAGGAGGTGCTGACTAACTTTGCCTTAAGCATTCTATAAACAATACTATTGACCCTGCGTGTGTTTATATTGCAGCTAAAATGTTCTACTAAGCAGTAAAAACAGATATCAATAATCTGATTCTTTTCAAAATATGCCCATGAATTTTACTCAAATTTCACATAATTGTTTTAAGGAATCTTCTACTTCTTGCATTTCCCCAGTCTATTTGCTTTATGTGTTCAATGTCAGACAAGATCAAAGCTTATATAAAAAAAAGAGGTGTGCTATAAACACAATGATGTGTCATGAAAACATATTAATACAATGTAATATATAGAAACTGAAACAGAATTATTGCATTATTACTATTATTATTATTAGGGTATGTTCACACGCAGCGGTTTCAGACGTAATTCGGGCATTTTAACGCCTCAAATTACGCCTGAGAAAAACGGCTCCATTACGCCTACAAACATCTGCCCATTGCTTGCAATAGGTTTGACGGTGTTCTGTTCCCACGAGGTGTCATTTTACGCGTCGCTGTCAAAATACGGTGCGTAAAAAGATGCCCGCGAAAAAGGAGTACATGTCACTTCTTGGGATGTTTTTGGAGCCGTTTTTCATTGACTCCATTGAAAAACAGCTCCAATAACATCAGTAAAATACGCCGCAAAAAACGCGAGTAGTTACAAAAATATCTGAAAATCAGGAGCTGTTTTCACCTGAAAACAGCTCCGTAATTTCAGGGTATGTGCACACACACTAATTACGTCCGTAATTGACGGACGTATTTCGGCCGCAAGTCCCGGACCGAACACAGTGCAGGGAGCCGGACTCCTAGCATCATACTTATGTACGATGCTAGGAGTCCCTGCCTCTACGTGGAACTACTGTCCCGTACTGAAAACATGATTACAGTACGGGACAGTTGTCCTGCAGCGAGGCAGGGACTCCTAGCATCGTACATAAGTATGATGCTAGGAGCCCGGCTCCGTGCACTGTGTTCGGTCCGGTACTTGCGGCCGAAATACGTCCGTCAATTACGGACGTAATTAGTGTGTGTGCACATACCCTCAGATGTATTTTGCTACTGCGTGTGAACATACCCTTCTAAGGGAGTTTTGTATCTAAGAATCACATCTACTAGAATGTTAATTTAAACTTCAATACAGTTTCAAGCAACAGCTTTCAACCATCTATTACTTTATTAGGATCATAATTATTCAGTAAAATTGTAGACACAGGGAGATTTATTTAAGTCAGGGTATGTTCACACGGCCAGAAATGCCGAAAATGCCCAAAAAACGGCCGAAAAATTGGAAGCAGAACGGCTCCAAACATCTGCCCATTGATTGCAATGGAAAAAACGGCGTTCTGTTCCAACGGGCCGTTTTTCCGCGCAGCCGTTTTGAAAAATGGCTGCGTAAAAAGAAAGCAGCGAAAAAGAAGTGCAGGTCACTTCTTGGGACGTTTTTGGAGCCTTTTTTCATAGCCTCTGTTGACAACAGCTCCAAAAACGTCCGTAAAAAGTGCTGCGAAAACACAGCGAAAAACGCGAGTGGCTAAAAAACGTCTGAAAATCAGGAGTTGTTTTCCCTTGAAAACAGCTCCGTATTTTCAGACGTTTTTTACTAAGCGCGTGAACATACTCTTACAGCCATGAATGAAAAATTCAGTTTGAGTTACGTAGCTGTGAGGGTATGTTCACACGGCCTATTTTCAGACGTAATTCGGGCTTTTTACGCCTCGAATTACGCCTGAAAAACGCTCCTAATACGCCTACAAACATCTGCCCATTGCTTTCAATGGGAATTACGATGTTCTGTTCCCACGAGCCTTTATTTTACGCGTCGCTGTCAAAATACGTCACGTAAAAGTGCAGGACACTTCTTGGGAAGTTTTTGGAGGCGTTTTTTCATTGATTCTATTGAAAAACAGCTCCAAAAACTGCCGTAAAAAAACGCAGCGAAAAACGCGAGTTGCTACAAAAACGTCTGAAAATGAGGAGTTGTTTTCGCCTGAAAACAGCTCCGTATTTTCAGACGTTTTTGGTCACTACGTGTGAACATACCATTAGGGTATGTTCACACGCAAACTCGAAAACGTCTCAAAATACGGAGCTGTTTTCAAGGGAAAACAGCTCCTGATTTTCAGACGTTTTTTAAGCCCTCAGTGTATGTTCACACGCAGTGACCAAAAACGTCTGAAAATACGGAGCTGTTTTCAGGCAAAAACAGCTCCTGATTTTCAGCAGTTTTTTTAACAACTCACGTTTTTCGCTGCGTTTATTACGGCCGTTTTTGGAGCTGTTTTTCAATGGAGTCAATGAAAACGCTTCCAAAAACGTCCCAAGAAGTGTCCTGCACTTCTTTTGACGAGCCATCATTTTACGCGCCGTATTTTGACAGTGACGCGTAAAGTAAAGGCTCGTGGGAACAGAACATCATAAAACCAATTGCAAGCAATGGGCAGATGTTTGTAGGCGTATTAGGGGCGTTTTTTCAGGCGTAATTCGAGGCGTAAAACGCCCGAATTACGTCTGAAAACACTGCTTGTGTACATACCCTTAAAATTAAAAGTTCACAAAATCTTTTACCTGAATCTCTACCAGAAATGTATATTCTCATCAGCTAATGCATACATTTTAGCTTCCTTTTTAGAAACATTCAGTTAAAATAATCCAAACTAATCAAGCTTGGTTAATTTTTATCAGTTTATGAGCTCATCAGCTTCAACTTCATTGCGCATGAACATAATTCCCCAACAAAAAAGAAAAGGTAGGTACTCGAATAATCTAACTACACAAGAGTACAAATACAATGCCCCAAAACATCAATATGCAAGATTAAAAATAAAAAGGACACTCTAATGAAACACACATAGAAAAAAATATTTAGCTCTAAAAAAGTCACTATTTCAATCAAGTTATAAGATCTAAAATCTGTATACAGAGAAAAAAACAAGTGCTAAGAAAATCCACATAGATGGAACAGCCCCCAGCAATACTTCAGCTAGACTTAAAGGCTATGTAAACCTTAGCACACTTTTTATTTATTTTTTATAAAATACGTATTATGGTGTTTTAAACAACTTTTTAATTGTTTTTTAGTAAAAGAAAATGTACTTTGGGCTCAGAGCCGAATCCGTCAGGTCAGCAGGACTGACTGTTTCAGTGATAGCGGGTCCTGTGTGTCTCTGACATTCAGGATCCAGCTGTTATCGATCACATTTAAGTTCAGATGAGTTAATCATTTTTAACACCTTACATGTTTAACCCCTTCCCGACCACCCCACGTAGATTAACGGGCTGCAGTGCTGGTCCTTTTGCCAGCAGCCCGTTAATTTACTTGTGCTCCTAACAGAGCAAACAGGCGCTCCCCGCAGCCCGGCATCTCCCAGTACGGGCTGCTACTAGCAGCCTTAGTACTGGGGGAAATCATCGGGTCAGATCACAGGGGTGAACCGAACCGATTAACCCCTTAAATGCAGCAGTCAATAGCGACCACCGCATTTAAGTTGTTATAACAATATCGGCACCCCGCTACGCGATTGCGGTGGGGGGATTGTTGCTATGGCAACTGGAAGCCTAACAAAGGCTTCCGGTCTGCCATCTATGGAAGGCAATTAGGTCCTGGAATACACAAGTATTGCAGCGTATTATAACAATGATCCAACAATTGGATCTTCAAGTTACTAGTGAGACTAAAAAAAAAGTAAAAAAATGTAAGTTAAATTTCAAAATAATAAAATAATTTCCCTTAAAAAGTCCTTTTTTATTAGAAAGAAATGAATAAACTATGCATAATTGGTATCGCCACGTCTATAACGGCCTGAACTATAAAAATATAATGTAATTTATCCCGCACGGTGACCGCCATAAAAAAAATAATAAAAAAACAATACCAGAATCACTATTTTTAGTCGGCAGCACGGTGGCTCAGTGGTTAGCACTGTTGCGTTGCAGCACTGCAGTCCTGGGTTCAGTAATTGAGGACCTCTGTGCTGTGTAATATGTTGGCGCTATATAAGTAACTGAAATAAATAAATAGTCACTTCAGCTCCCGAAAAATGGAATGAATGGATCAAAAAGTTGCATGTACTCAAACATTGTACCAATAAAAACTACAGTTTGTTCCGCAAAAAACAAGCCCTCACAAAGCTTTCTTGATGGAAAAATAAAAAAATTGTGGCTCTTGGCGACACAAAAACAAAATATTTTTTTTCAAACCGTGATTTTATCGAGCAAATACTGTAAAACATAAAAAAAACAATATACATATGGTATCACCGTAATCCAATCGACCCACAGAATAAATTAAATATGTCATTTATAGCGCATGGTGAACGCCATAAAAACAAAACAAAAAAAACAGTAGAAGTTTTCACGGCCTAATTACACTAAATTCTGCAAAAAACCTATGGGATCAAAAAGTTCACTATATTCTGGATAAATTCTTTTTAGGGCTGCAGTTTCTCAAATGGGGTCACTTCTGGGGGGGTGTCCACTGATTTGGTCCAGCAGGGGCTTTGCAAATGCGACATGACACCCGAAATCCAGCAAACTTAAGCTCCAAAAGCCAAATAGCGCTCCTTCCCTTCTGAGCCCTGCCGTGTGTTCAAACAGCCGTTTATTACCACATATGGGGAATTGCTGTAATCAGGAGAAATTTCTTTACAAATCTTGGGGTGCTTTTTCTTCTTTATTCCTTGTAAAAATTGATAATTTTATTAATATAGATAAAAGTTTGATTGGAAAAAATTTTGATTTTTATGGACGAATTCCGCTAAATTCAGCAAAAAAACTGTGGGGTTAAAATACTCAATATACCCCTTGATAAATTCCTTGAGGGGCGTAGTTTGCCAAATGGTGTATTTTTTGGGTGTTTCCCTTATTTTGGCCCCACAAGACCTCTTCAAACCTGACATGGTGCCTAAAATATATTCTAATAAAAGGAGGCCCCAAAATACTCTAGGTGCTCCTTTTCTTCTGAGGCCTCTGCTTCAGTTCATTAGCGCACTAGGGCCACAAGTGGGATATTTCTAAAAACTGCAGCATCTGGGCAATAAATATTGAGTTGCGCTTCTTCTTCTTCTCTTTTACCTTTTGTGTTACAGAAAAAATGGATTCAAATGGATCTTCTGACAAAAAAAAGAAATTTGAAAATGTCCCCTCTACTTTGCTTTAATTCCTGTGAAACACCTAAAGGGTTAAGAAACTTTCTAAATGCTGTTTTGAAAACTTTTAGGGGAACAGTTTTTAGAATTGGGTGATTTATGGGGGTTTCTAATACATAAGGCCCTCAAAGCCACCTCAGAACTGAACTGGTACCTATAAAAATAGGTTTTGGAAATTTTCTTCAAAATGTGAGAAATTGCTGCTAAAGTTCTAAGCCTTGTAACGTCCTAAAAAAAAAATGGATGTTCAAAAAATGAAACCAAGATAAAGTAAACATATGGGAAATGTTAATTAGTAACTATTTTGTGTGATATTACTATCTGTTTTACAAGCAGATAAATTAAAATGTAGTAAAATTTTTGCTCATTTTGTCTAAAGTTTGGTGTTTTTCACAAACAAATATGGAATTTATTGATCACATTTTTCCACTAACATAAAGTACAGTATGTCACGAGAAAACAATCTCAGAATCGCTTGGATAGGTAAAAGCATTCCCAAGTTATTACCACATAAATTGACACGTCAGATTTGAAAAAAATTGGCTGCGTCCACAAGGCCAAAACAGGCTCAGTCCTGAAGGGGTTAACCACAAAAATATTATTACAGTAGAAATAATAATATTTTTTTATTATTATTATGATTATAAGTTAATAAAACATGATGTTAAGGTAAGACCAATTTCACACACATGTAAAACGGGCGCATTTTTTTGGACCTGTATTATGTCCTCAAATCCCTACCAAGGGTCTGATGACCAGTGCTAGTTCAGGACATCAAACCCACTGTTGGGAAGGAATATGTGGCCGAAATATGGCTTCAGAAATGTGCCCATATTACGCTTGTTTAAAACTGGCATTATGGTTATTTAAAATGTATCAAATTAAGCATATGCTATTTTGTAAAAAAAAAAAAAAAAAAAAGCAATGCCTTACAAAATATTTTACACAAAAAAATAACTTGCCAAATAAAATAAATAAATAGAACTAATTCTGCAAACATTTTAAGGCAGTTATAGGTTAGATGTTTGGTGTAAACTATCTCTCTTTCTATATGAGGTATTAAATATGTTTATTCAATTCCCCAAACACTATGGATAGATACTTATAATACACTGAAAAAGTTAAATGCTGTTAGTTCTACTTCCTAATGCTTAACATCTCCTTCATATACAGTAACCTCTCCCCAAACCATTAGCAAAATACTTTGCTAAGTCATTGACACCATGATATATTGACTCTAAGAGAATCATATTTCAAATCACAGCTGTTTTTGGATCTTGACATGTAACATCCTTCCAAGGGTCCTATTTTTATATAAATATTCAAGCTAACATAAAGCTGTCCTTAAGGAACATTGAACTCCCTCATCAACAGTCTCTACACCTCCTGCTGAAGACCTAAGCAGATGTCAAAAGACATCTTTCAACAGTAGTATCAGATTTGCTTAGTGATACATTTCTTCATGGTCTGCCACCTTGATTCTATTAAAGGTGTTGGACTGTTGTAAAAATCAGCTTCAGGAAAAGTTTCTTACAAAAGTTGTAAATTATAAAATTATTGCACATTGGGAAATCATGTGTCCTCACCCATACATATATATTCATTTTAATAGGTGATTTTTTTTCATAAAGCAGTCAAAGAATGAATATTTTGTTTCATTCTGTTGAAACATATGCAGGAGTGGGTGGCCCCGTTACATTTTCTAAAAAAAATAGTCTCCTCTGAAGGGCAATGGGGTGACTGGCTTTCTGAACAATTAGCAGTGTTTGATCATCTACCCCGTTTACAGGCCGCCTGCCGTGTACAAGACAGCCAGCCATCCATTGGCTTCCAATAGATAGAAATGTATCACATAAAAGACAAGTGTGTAATCTATTTTGAAACATGAAAATTTTGACTACGCTTTGCTGTTATGGCATCGTAATGTAATGTCATCTAGAAAACAGTTTTCTCTATTTTTAGACCATGCAGAAAAGAAGCAAGTTTCATATAAAAGACTTTTATTATTTGTTTGTATTCATGCAAAATATATGGATGACATTTGAATATGACTTTTTAAATAATGGTGAATATATTAATATATTCCTCTTCCAAGTCAAATTGTCATTAGTTGTAGGTTTAAAAATACAGGGATCTGGGTGAAAAAAAAACATGTGACTCAACCTTATAATTTGTCATCATGTCATCACCTGACCCATGCTAACAGCACCTCGACTTTAGTGTTAACATTGTGACAGAAAAGAAAAAATAATCTTCATGTGGGGTATGAGATTCAATAAACTAGCTAGTAGCAGTATCTATAGTACAGAAGGCCAACAGTATGTAAAGCTAAATAAATAATGTAGGATACGGGTTGCATCATAGTCCTAATGTTGTATGAGGGAAGAAAACTATAGTTCCGGTTCATACAGGACAGTTTAGTGCTGCTTTTGGTCCATTGTTTGTTTGTTTTTTGCTTTTCTTTTAGCAGTATCATTCTATTATAGGTTGATAAGCAATCCATCAAAATTCATCTATTCATCTCTCTTCTGCCTGCATCTTCGTCTCTTCCCTAATATCTTATTAACAATTGCATGGCTCTTTAAACCTCTAGTTTCCCACTTATTGTATGTAGCGGGGTGGACACAGAAAACTGAGAGCCCTGTTGCAAAAACACTATGTGAGCCCCTTTACGCCAGCATACCCATGTGAGAATGTGAGCTGAAAACAAAAGAAGCAGGAGGAACTGGTCCCCTCACCCCTCTGGGCCCTTGAGCTGCTGAACAAGCTGCACAGGCTTTATGTCCGCCCCTGAGTGTTCCCTTCCTCATAAACTGGCCAATCGGATTTCCCCTAAGCTTTAATATCAGGAGAAACAAGGATTTTAGGTTGAAAACAGGTTGTATTTTAATAAATTATTTGTTTCCCTTGTGTTTAGCAACCACTTTCTCCCTGTTAAATTAACATGTACACTTGGCCACGCTGAACATGCATACTTATGGGGGCGATGTGGTTGATCAGCTGAAGTGTTGCCAACAGTTATTTTAATTCTATGATCAGCTATGTATGGTAAACTTATTTGAGCAGCATCCTTGCATGTGTTTTAACTCCTTAATGACCGCCCACCATCTTTTGACAGCAGGTGGTGCAGGTGCGTAGTCTACAGCAACGTCTTTTGGTGTCACTGTAGAAGAGGCTGATGAGCGCTCCTGTGAGTGCTCATCCTCTAAGCAGGAGCTGTAACTTATAGCTCCTGATCTCAGAGCAGCCTGCTGAATACAGCTGGGGTCGGAAAACATTCGGACCCCAGCTGTTTAACCCTTTGATCGCCGCGGTCCGTGACCACGGCAAGATTAAAGGGAACTCCCCGCTTTCATCTTGTATTCAGAAAACTCGGTGACGTGATCAAACACCGGGCAATTCCTCTGCAGTCAGCCCTGAGGACCTACAAAGGACCCCAGGGCTGTCTGTTCAGTAGGCCTGCTGTTCGGGCACACGATGTGCTGCCCTAACAGCAGCCTGTGTCATAGTGACACAGAAGATCATGTATTAGCATACAGTAAATAAATTTAAAAAAAGTTTAAAAAAAAAAGTCATTATTTTGCAAAAATATATATTTTATTGCCCCTACACTAAATAAAAACTAAAAACCTACACATATTAGGTATCTAAACAACCGTAATAACCTGAAGAATTAATCGAATGGGTTATTTAGCGTGAAACATGACTGGGAAAAAAAACTAAACAAGAACAACGATGCCGAGAATCGCTTTTTCTTATATCCACGCTGTAAAAATAATTTTTTCTACCTACAAATTATGAAAAAAAATAATACAATTGCTCCCGCATAAAACAAGGCCTGATATGGACGCGTCAATGAAAAAATAGTTATGAAAAACAATTATGGCTGCTGAAATGCAGAGAGGTAAAAACTGATAAATGTAGCTGGTCATTAAGACCTTTTCCGGCCCGGTCATTAAGGGGTTAGAGGAGTTGTACAGGATTAGAAAAACATTGCTGCTTTTTTGCAAAAACAGTGCCACACTTGTTCACAGGTTCTGTGAGGTATTGCAGCTCATCCAATTTACTTTAATAAACCTGAGCTGCAATACCAAACCGAACTCATGGACAGGTGTGGCACTGTTCTGGGCATGTTTTTCTAATCCTGTAAACACCTTTCATTTTCTAATAAATACTGTGCATCATGAGCATGATTTCGTTATATATAATTGTAAAGGTCAATATTTCTGCATGTCATAAACTCCTATGGTTTTGGCCAGCACTTGTGGTTTTAACTTTTAAATCCCATTTACTCTGTAAATTAAAAAAAAAGATTGAATGACTTACCTCAGCATTCACGGATGTACTGCTTCACCATTATTTCAGTATTGGATGCTCTTTTTTAGGTGGACTATACACAGGTTGAATCTTAACCTGCCATATTTTTGTAAGGGCTTGTTTTAGGGTGAGTGTTGAGGAGCCTGATGTTTACTTTAGATGTTGGCAATAAGACCGGATTCACACAAGTGTGTGCTTTTTGCGCACGCAAAAAAATGCAGCGTTTTGCGTGCGCAAAAGGCACTTAACAGCTCCGTGTGTCATGATCATATGGTGCGCGGCTGCGTGCTTTTCGCGCAGCCGCCATCATGATGACACTCCGTTTGGATGTTTGTAAACAGAAAAGCACGTGGTGCTTTTCTGTTTTCATTCATACTTTTCACTGCTGTTGCGCGAATCACGCGCGTCCCACGGAAGTGCTTCCATGTGCCATGCGTGGTTTTCACGCACCCATTGACTTCAATGCGAAATACGCA
Source organism: Rhinoderma darwinii (assembly GCF_050947455.1). Classification (NCBI taxonomy): domain Eukaryota; kingdom Metazoa; phylum Chordata; class Amphibia; order Anura; family Rhinodermatidae; genus Rhinoderma; species Rhinoderma darwinii. The sequence goes on along the minus strand of NC_134690.1, from coordinate 205,539,664 downwards.
CAGAGAACGGACATGTCGTGAGTTTTACGCAGCGGACTCACGCTGCGTAAAAATCACGGACTGTCTGCACGGCCCCATAGACTAATATAGGTCCGTGCGAGGCACGTGAAAATCACGCGCGTTGCATAGACGTATATCACGTTCGTCTGAATAAGCCCTAACGGTGACATTAAATACTTACATCTTTGTGCGAAGTGTAAATTCATTCTGATGCATAAGGCAAATTTGGGTATCACTTTTAACTGCATGAGCTTCAATTTGAAAGACAACGGACAAATGGGTATGAAAGGTTTTACTATGGCTAGTTGATGAGACAACATAATTTTTCAGTGCAATTTAGAAAATAAAATCTGAACTGATTGTAAAAATTAAACCTGTTTTTGTTTCCAATATCACAATACAAAGGTAAAAAATGTAATAATAAAAATATACTTTCCTATGCGCGTCCCAGGTGGCAACCAGGTAACACGCTGCATCAGGGACCTTTCACACAAGTGTGGCACCCACCCTTGAGCTAAACTCTTTTCTTCATAAAGCCCACAGCCAAACTTGGAGGGAATTAGGAGAACATAGATCCATGTGTTGTCTAGATTTCTACAGGACTCCATCAGTTTGCAGAAAGACAGACAGATAAAAATGTTTGCTTTCTGACGGTTTTTGTTTGTTATGAATATAGAAGCGATACTTTGGAATATTGCATTTAAAAAGACTGGCACTGGCAATAACTGCAGTATAAGGCCCCTTTACACTGGGCAATTATCGGGCAGACCAGCGTTCATAGAATTCTCGTTGCCAATAATTGCCTTGTGTAAACAGGGCAGCGATCAGCAGATGAACGAGCAAACGCTTGTTCATCTGCTAATTGTATCGTTTGAAAGAACTGATATATTATCGTTGTCAGCAGCACATCTCCCTAAACAGGGAGACGCGATGCCGACATGATAATAATGTATGGAGACGAGCGATCTGAGTAACAAGCGCCCGTTCCTATACATATCTCCTTGTGACAGGAGCAAACGAGCGCCGATCAATGAGCTGTCCCGTTGATCGGTGCTTGTTGCATCAGCCACAATTGGCAGGTGTAATAGGGCCTTAAGGCTGCGTTCACATCTGCCTTGTGGCATCCTCTCTAGCGTATCCGTCAGAGGACCACAAGAACGGAAGTTAACGTTTCCGTAAAAAAAAAAAACATTGATTTTAATGGGTTTTATTTTTGCATCAGTTGTGCTCAGTTAGGCTCTGATCCATCAGGTTTCCATTTTTTTTTTACGGAAGAAATACCGTAGTCTGCTGCGCTATTGTTTCCGTAAAAAATTACGGAAACCTGGCGGAAAGGAGCTTTCCGGGTTTTTTTAACATTGAAGTCAATAGATGACGGACATGCCATCCATTTGTATCAGTTAGGCTATATTCACATCTGCGTCTGGGCTCCGTTCCGACGTTCCGTCTGAGCTTTCTGTCAAAATGTAGCCTGACTGACACAAACAGGAACCATAGGTTTCCGTTTCCATCACCATTGATCTCAATGGTGACGGATACGGTGCCAATGGTTTCCGTTTGTCTCAGTTGTGCAAGGGTTCGTAGTTTTGACGTAATCAATACCGTAGTCGACTAGGGGACTTCACTATGCGATCTAGAGATCGCAGATATAATGCCTTGGTATACTTAGCATACCAAAGCATTATTACCTGTCAGTGTAAAACTGCCTCTGGCATGGCCTAATAGGCATATAGCCAGGGCAGGCCTTAGGGCATTTATTAGGCCCCCGGCAGCCATGACACCCCATTGGAGACCCGCGATTGCATTTGCGGGCCACCGATAGGTGACAGAGTGAGCTCACTCCCACTGTATACGATTTAAATGCTGCGGTCGCTATTTTTTTTCTTTTATGTGTATTGTCTATTATTCCATTTCCATGAATAAGCTGTATTTTGGACTATACAGGGTAGACTTTGCTTGATATATGTCTTTTAAGATCTAATCAATATCACATTAAAGATAGTAAGTATATAGAGTAATCTCCAAAGATTCAGAGACATTTGCATATATATGTGAGGTACTGTATAGCGTGCATTAAACCAAGATTATGAAATTGAACACTGTTTTATATTAGATATAAAAGCACTGAAGTACTTTAACAATAAAACCGATTACAGTAGATACCATCGTCTATTGCTCTGTTTTCCCTTAGAATGATTTATAAAGGATTTCTTCACATTTTCATTTCATAATTGACTGCAGATAATATAGTAGATAAACATGTCAAAGGAAAGCCATGATCTTGTTGAAAAAGTCTGAGCGCAGTCCTAGAAAGATTATTAATTCAAGCCAGGTCCCATTGTTTTGCATGTTTTATTTTTTTTTGTCTGAAAATATCTATGTTCTTTCAGATTTTACGT